>NC_063204.1:19921324-20221324 GCF_017589495.1 Alosa alosa
GGACACTATTTTATAACTGCACACTCCAGCAACTTAGCAAAGATATACAATAACAATATAAACTGTGCGCTTGTCTGCATTTTGGCACAGGCTTAATCAATTGACTACACTTGAAATCAAATTAAGACGAAAGAGGCGAGACAAGAAAAGGCCTGTTTTTAAACAGAGTGCCTCCCAGTGAAGGGGAATGGTATTCTAATCTATAGTTGCCATTATATCCTCCATAACCATCTATTTGTAATAATAACAAGAGGAGAAAATGCTGGAAAGGAAATGAATTGGCAGCGGGTCTGTGTTCGAGAGAGCCAGCTGCTCCCTGAAGTATGTCTGTGCACAGCCAGGCAGATTACTGCCATCCCTCAAACCAACCTTGTCATTCCCTTTTGCAATGGTACAAATGAATGGCTTCCATTGCAGAACAGGAAGGAGCCTGAACTGAATACAAACAGCTCAGGCCGCTGAACACAACATGCAAACAGCCCTGTGGCTCAGCTTCCAATCACCCCCATATGCAATTCTAGCAAACAACCGTTAAGTCTACCCACCAGTCTTTAAATACATGAAGGCACTCTCAAATATTTATAAAACAATCAGTAATGCATGTAATTAATCTCATCTACAGTATATATAAAGTCCTGTTTGTTTTTTTCTCCCACTCGGCCCGGGCTATACCAGGTCTGCAACTGAAGCGCTCTTTGTAGTGTAAAAAATGTTTTAGAAGACTAGTCTAATTTCTTCAAATGTGGGCGCCACTATAGTGGAACCTAACTGTTGCAGCAGACGCTCCAGGAAAGGAACGCTCCAGTTATGTGCCCAGTATAGCATCCTTGTTGGTTTCACTAGTCACTAGTGCACGCACGCATGTGTGCGTATGTATGTTTGCGTGTGTGTGTTTGTCTGTGTGTGTGGGCATGTCTGTGTCTGTGCATGTGTATGTGTGTGTGTGTGTGTGTGTGTGTGTGTGTGTGCATGTCTGTGGGCATGTCTGTCTGTCTGTCTGTCTGTGTGTGTGTGTGTGTGTGTGTGTGTGTGTGTGTGTGTGTGTGTGTGTGTGTGTGTGTGTGTGTGTGTGTGTGTGTGTGTGTGCGTGTCTGCGGACGTCATGTACTGTACCTGTATGCTCTTCTCACAGTTGGTCTGATGGTGGAGCAGCAGCTCGCTCTCCAGCAGGAAGCGTTTGCCACACTTGGTGCAGATCTGCATGCGGTTGTGTGTCACGTTCATGTGCTTCTCCAAGTACCAGCGGTTGTTGAATACACGTGGGCACTTCTTACAGGGGAAATGCTGCTTCTCCTCTAGCCGCACCTGAATCCCCACAAACACACCCTGCAGTTACACAGCACCTCTCGAATGCCATCTTAACACAACAGGCATGTGCAAATAATAACTTGAATCATCTATTCACCAGAAATGTAATATTAGGCTATACCGTAATTTTTCCAACTATTAGCCACGGCTTATACATTGATTTTGCAAAATTTCTTCAGCTATGACATTAATACACAGGGGCAGTTAATATGGTATTAATATGGTTTTGTTTCTTTTAACTTGCATAAATCACTGTTCTGCAGCTTATACACAATGCAGCTAATACACAGGAAATTACTGTAGTACTTGTATGTGTGTATTATTACTATAGAGAGATGCTAACACTATTGCACAGCTTATAGTACCCAATGCAGTACCATAATCAATGACAAAACCCCTGTACTGTTGGTACTATACAGATTCTATTGGTCTATTGGTAACTGTACCTTCTGTCCCATTCCCTCCTGTTCTTGTTTCCCACTCTTTCGGCCCTTGTGTCGGTCAGCTAGCATGGCGTCGTTTAGTCTCTGACGCATGGACACAGTTGCAGCGGCGATTGCAGCAGTCCTGGTGCCACGGCGAAGCCTCCCCGCCATGCCCATCTCCTCCCCTGGAATGTTGTCATTGTTCTCCTCTTCCTCATAGTCATCATCTTCATCGTTGTCGTCATCGTCATCTTCACTGTTGTTGGCCAAGAGCACCTCTTTCTGTTTTCCGGCCTCATCCACTCCTCCCATGTCTGCTCCATCTTCATCGTTGTCTTCCTCCTTGTTCTCCTCCTCCAGGTCAGGCCGGTTGTCGTGGCGATGACCCAGCAGCACGGACACGGCGCTGTCTGTGGCGGACGGCTTGCCCTCGGACCCCTTTGACACGTTCAGCGTTTGATTGTTGAGATTCACCTCCACGATGATCTGGTCACGGTTGAAGGAGACGTGTCCGTCGGAGGCCCCCATCCCCTCTGGTTCCAGCGCCCCGCAGAGACCCCTCCCCAGGTCATCCTTCTTGAAGAAGTGCTTGACCTGCGGGCTCGACCCGTGGGCCTGGCCGCTCATCGGATGTGGACTGACGTGGTGCACCTGTGTGCCTGTGTGGTGTTGCGCTCTTCCCCCTCCCCCTCCCCCTCCTCCTCCTCCTTCCTCCATCCTCACAGAAAACGGACTTCCCCCGTCCCGGGCGTACATCTTCCCCAGCTCTGCCTCCTGCTTGATCTCGCGGTACAGCTGGGTGGCACCGCCGGTGGTCAGTCCCGCCTCTCCCCGGCCCTCCCGGTTGGCCATGCCGGTGGCGTTGCAGGCCTTCGGCGGCGGTGTCAGGCCCAGCGCCTGACTGCTGATGAGCTCGTGGCAGGAGGCCGCGACGTCGCTCATCTGCAGCAAGGTGGCGGCGTTGAGCACGTCCCGCACCGTGCCGCCGCTCACCAGCAGCCGCGACGTGTAGATGAAGTTAAGGATCTGGGTGAGGCCCTGGCTGGTGAGCGCCTCCAGGGACAGGTCCACGCGTCTCAGCTCCCTCTGCTGCTGCTGCTGAGTCGTCTGCTGTGTCTGCTTCTGCTGCTTGCCCTGAGTGAACAGTGCCTGGAAGAAGGGGCTATGGGCAGCCAGCACCCCCTTGTGGGCGGGGAAGGTACTGCACTGGCGCACCAGCACGAGGTCCACGTCGCAAAGGTCCGGCTGGAAGAGGCGCTGCTCGTTGAGCCTGTCCATTAAACGGGCAAAGTGCTGTGCTGCATCCTCCGCCAGTGAGAACTCCTTGGAGGGGTAGTCAGTAGTCTTCTCCACGATGAGCTGCACAAACAAACAAACAACACAAATGACAAAACAAACACAAGGTCATTGTGAGCTGGAGTCACAATTAAAGCAAATACAACAAACTAATGAATACCACTAATTCTAGTTAATCCACTTCATTCATTTTTTAGTAGGATTGGTGTTTGTATGAGAATGTTCTGTTTACATAACTGATTTAATAGCCTTCTGATCAGTTTATGGTATTCATCGAACACAGCCTCATTGCTAACCTAACACTCATTACAGTATGTTTAAATTAAATACTATTAATACAATTCTTGAATCTTTGTCATATAAGGACATTACCTAGCAAAGATAACAACACTGTCAAAGTTGCTTTTGTTTTGTAAATATTCTGTAATACGTCTATGTCATAATCATATTGAACATACACATATATTTCAGTTTGCTCTACCACAATATCATTTCTGTTCATATATATTGTCAAATAGTACATCCGAATACAAACCAAAGCAACAACATAAAGCACATACTTTACAAATTAGCATATCTTTAAGCCATCTGCTTTTCACATTATTTATTACACATCACAATCATCTGATCGATGTATAGTAAAGCACAGAGTAAACTCAGGGTCGGTGGATGACAGTGGAAACTGCAGATTGCTCAGTCCCATCCCCATCCCCCTTCCAGCCCTCTCTCGTCTCTACCCCCCTCCATCCCCCAGCCCACCCCACCCCATGGCTCTCCAGGTGGGTTTATTTTAGCACAGGAAGGGCAAGGTTTCGATCGAAGCTGGATCATCACGTCTGGGCTCCACACAACATACACACTCTCTCTCTCTGTCTTTTGCACTGTGTCTCTATGCCGCTCTTTATGTCTCTCTCTCTCTCGCTCCATCTTTCCCTGAGGAGGAGAGGAGCATTTGTATGCAATACCTACCTTCAGCTATTAACTCCCTGCTAACACATTTCTCTGTCTCCACCTCTCTCTCAATCTCACTCCCGCTCTATCTCTTCCCCTTTATACCTATGACTCTCTTTCTCTCTATCTCTCTTTCCTTTTTGAGAGAGTCTCTTTCTTCTGACTCACTCCTCCCTTTGTCCCCCCACATGAAGGCTTTATCATTATGCCGCAGATGAAGCACGCAGACACATAAAACCATTAGGAAAAGCTGAAGGCAAATAAATAACAACTAACAACTCCAACTAACAACTACAATTAGGTCTAGGTCTAAGTATACACTTAGACTGCACAGCACAGATTAAAAACAAACTAGAGTATATCCATGAGAACTCAGTAGAATAATGTTTCAGCTGACTTCTAACAATGGAGTCTTTGAGAAAAGCAATGTGAAACTCGAAGAGAGGACAGCATAAATCCATGTAGGAGAACCTTTTCAGTGATAACTTAACTGTTTATGCTTTTTCGTATAAATTAGATGCTTGTGATAAAAACCAAATGCCAGTGGCTCACAACCATGATTTCTGTTAAGAGTTTTTCTGAATTGCTAAACACTAAATCCCATTGTCTGAGCCAAGTGCTCAGTGGCCTGTGGCCACTCTTTTGACAATACCATAAACAATCTTCACCTAGTGAAACACAATTTGCAGATGCAATAGACTCTCAGTGACATGATGCAACATGGTGACCACAAGAGCCAAAATGTTAATACAAATAAAGCACAGATGTCGCAAATTAAATACGACTCCAAATTGATCACACTTGTTTCAAATGATGTGACAACCAATACAAGCCAGTTCAGAGTGTAAATGGGTTGTTGAACATTACAGTCCTTTGATTTCATCCTAGGCTGTAGACTGTAATGTACTTTTACTGCAGGATGTGTCAGAGGTTTTGCGAATGTAATTTGAGAATGGAGTGTTGTGTTTACAACTTTGGGAAAAGGGTGGAAGGTTTGAAAAAACGTGTTTTAGCAATTGTGAAAAACTGTGACTGTGTCAACCGTTTGTAATATATTGTGCTCTACTAACGGTCCATAGAAATCTTTTCATGAAAGCCTTGCTTCTGAAACATATTGATGTCTGTGCTTGATGCACTATGTGACAGCTCCCCTCTTTCACGCTGATGATGAGAGCCCCTACATTCAAACACTGGCAAATTGATTCTTATCTTGCCGTTAACCTTGGGAGATGCGATGCCACTGTCTGAAGATTTCAATTACAGTTTTATCTTGGGCCAGACTTCGTCTAAGCTTTATGTCTCTCGCATGCACTCAAAGAGACCCCGAGATTGAGAGATTTTTTTTGTTGGACTTGAACACACAAACACACACACACACACACACACACACACACACACACACACACACACACACCTCAAGGGCAAACAACAACAGCTATACTAGTATTTTCAGCAGTGTTGTAGCAGAACGATTCGTAGCAAGATGAACAAAATTTATAACACGAGCATTTAATGTTGCTGTGCCGTTTTAACTAAACTAAAGACATCATTCAACGCAAATAATAAATGATAACAAATTAACAAAATGTAAAAAACAGATGCATTTGACAGGCAAAACTAGCCAAAAATGCACAAATGCATCAAAACAATCTGTTGTATTTATGCTTTCACCTTTGCTGAAATGTCAGAGGCCCGTAAGTTTACCAGCGTAGCAAACATCACCACTAACCACAAGCTCAATCATGGGCCTGTTCTACACATGCATTATTTATTAAAGCAAAGCCCTAAACAAGCACACAGGAATTACTGACATGCCAAGCTAGCGGTGTCATTTTAGCATGGCTCCCAATCAAACTCACTCTCTCTTTCTTTCTCTCTCACACTCTCTGTGAGGGTGTCTCTGTCCTTACTGTTTTTCCTCATTCCTATCTCCTTCATATTAATAGATACAGTAGTAAGGTCAGGGTGCTTGTTTGCATTTCTGTTAGTTTTACTTCGTACTTATTACTGCTATTAGTGCTCCAACAGCATCCAACAACCCGACTAATCAGTTCTAAAAGTCACACAGCAACACACATACCAAGAAATAAATCCACCCTCTGCCGTACACTGTATATCTCCCGGTATCCTCTCTGATATTCACACACTCTGAGTTTCACAGCGCTGACTGAATCGCCAACATCAGCTCGGTCTTTCTTTCCCACAAGAACGAACACAAGTGGCAGCAGGCCAGGCAGGGTGGCATGCACTTGGCCAGGGCAAGCTGCTTCTAAGGCCTCGCAGGGCACCACCACAAAGGCCAGCCTGAAGAAGAATGAAATTCCACCCCGCTAACTCTTAATTTGACTTTCACTTGTGAAAGTGCCCTCTCTCATAGCTGTACAGTGGAGTGAGGGGTGGGGTGCGGGGGGGGTGGGGTGGGGGGCAGCAGGAGCACCAGCCTAGCTGGTTTATTGTGCCATAAAAAAACAGCATTTCCCACGTTTATGGCTGCTTTCTGCCTGGCTCTTAACGCGAGGTCTCTCCTGAGAGCACTGCTTTTAGAGAGCCACTGGACCATTCAGGGACCTGGATGAGACTTCAGGCAGAGCTGGGGACAGAGGACATAAAATGTCTGATTTGACTCTGGTGCAGAGGAGCAGATGAAAAGGAGAGAGAGACAAACAGACACAGAGACAAAGAGAGAGAGAGAGAGAGAGAGTGGATGTGAGGTAGAGAGTGTGGGGTGTGGAGTCGGGTGGGGGTGAGAGAGAATTTGACTATGAATGTGTGATTGAAAAAAAAAACGGGAAAAAAGAGATGGTGAGGGAGTGACGAGGAGAAATAGAGAGATAGTGATTGAGGGAGAGAGAGTAAGAGAGGGAGAGAGAGTAAGAGAGGGAGAGAGAGTAAGAGAGGGAGGGAGGGCAGGAGGGAGGAAGGGAAGGACATCAGTTCATTAAGTTTGACTTCCCCCCTGCTCATAAGGACCCTGTAAGCCCATGGTAGTTGATCAAGCTGTCTAACAAATCCCCCAGCTACTAAAATGCCAGTGGAGAGTCCACCACATGTAACATATCGCCTCACAAACTCAAAACCCAGACACAACCCCAAAACAACTATTTATAGTTTACTTTACAATAAACATGACAGAATTAAATGCTGCATTTACCACAAAAATACAAATACTGATGAGCAGTAGTAGTATATCACATACGTAAATTCCACAATATAATGTTTTATTTCATATTTTATAATATGCCACTCGTGGATAATAATGTGCTTATCTTGCAAGTTGCACAGCAAATTAACTATTAAAATAGTTAATATAATAATATAATATAATACAATATAATATAATACTTTTAAAATGATAAAACTGCAAGTACGGTATATGCCAGTCTAATGCAGTGGTGCATCATGATTTAGCTGATATTATTTACTTTTTCACAAACACAGTTTGATATTGTGATATGCAGCAGGCAGTAATGTTCTATATTCATGTGGGATAATCCAGCGCTTGACACTAAGAACTGCCCCAGCCCCAGTATAGGTGGTGTGAGTGTGTGAGTGTGAGTGTGTGTGTGTGTGTGTGTGGGGTTAGGGTTATGGCAATCTAAGGGGAAGATCCCAAGAGCTTTATCTGCCTGGGGAGGGAAGTGCCCAGTCAGCATTCCCCCTCTGTCCAGTGAAGCGCTCCTGACAGGAGCCCAGGGTGGAGAGGGCACGGTGACTGGCACCCACAGCGAGCCGAGTGGGCATCGTGTCAACTCCCATCACCCTCAGTAGGACACAGAGGCGGGGCAGGGGGAGAGGAGGACAGGAGCTGTCACCAGACGGACCAGGAGAGAGTGACCCGACCACACACACAAACACATACACACACACATACACACACACACACACACACACACACACACACACACACACACACACACACACACACACACACACACACACACACACACACACACACACACACACACACACACACACACACACAGATAATCTCTCTCTCTTACATATGGACACAAATACACACAAAGAGGTCTACAGAGACACAGACACACACATCACACACAGGATAGTCAGTAATAAACTTATTAACACACCAGCCTGATGTTGACACAGGAACAGAGCTCATTAAGCCTGACAATACCACTGCATTAACCTGGTTATGATACTTTCTATTACACGATAGTGGTAATATATATATATATATATATATATATATATATATATATATATACATACAGTAAATGTGTACCTGTTTCCAGCTCAAGCCATACTAGACTTTAAAACATTGGGATTTTTAGGTGTGGCACAGCTGCTTTCGATTAGATTTTTGTAATGCAAACCTCATGTCAGGAAAAATCTAATCTGACCCTAAACTGATGTTCAGTCACAGCAGGACGCCTGTTTGCGCTCCTATTTGTCCTTAGTGGCCTCCTGGTGCCCGGATGCTGTGAAATTTGATTGGCCAGCCTGGCACAGACGACGTACAGACTCATGAGTGAGAATTGCGCTGCACCACGGAGTGTTAGCGCCACAGTCTGCCAGTGTTACCTGATCGGCTGTGGAAGGCCGGCTAGCTCTTTCCTGCCCCATGAAAAAGCCCTCTGTCCTCCTCTAATATGCAGCATACAGGACACAGGCCAAGCCGACACAGAAAACCACACTGATGACCTCCTGTGAAAGGCCGCTACAAAAGGATTCCAGTGATGCTTCAGTGAATCGAGACGATTGGGATTCAGATACGTGCACAGAAAGACTGCAGTAGGCCTGTGCTGCAAACACAAAATACCTCCATTAAGTCCAAAAACCGAGAACCCACGGAAAGATAAAACACTAGCGCTAGTCTAAACATTGATGCATCGCATGGGTTTAGCTGCATATATCAGATGCCCATGTGTCAGGAGTTTGCAGACTAACCTAATTCAAGTGAGAAACTCCTGCCTTCTTGCTGAGGTCTCCGAACTGAGACACAACACAGGAGGCTGGGCCTCCCTGAAGACCTATTAGGCAGTTCACACACAGATAATCTCTCTCTCTTACATATGGACACAAATACACACAAAGAGGTCTACAGAGACACAGACACACACACACACAGACACACACACACACAGATAATCTCTCTCTCTTACATATGGACACAAATACACACAAAGAGGTCTACAGAGACACAGACACACACACACACAGATAATCTCTCTCTCTTACATATGGACACAAATACACACAAAGAGGTCTACAGAGACACAGACACACACACAGACACACACACACACAGATAATCTCTCTCTCTTACATATGGACACAAATACACACAAAGAGGTCTACAGAGACACAGACACACACATCACCTGCATACACACACACACACACACACACACACACACACACACACACACACACACACAGACACACACACACACAGATAATCTCTCTCTCTTACATATGGACACAAATACACACAAAGAGGTCTACAGAGACACAGACACACACACACACAGATAATCTCTCTCTCTTACATATGGACACAAATACACACAAAGAGGTCTACAGAGACACAGACACACACACACACAGATAATCTCTCTCTCTTACATATGGACACAAATACACACAAAGAGGTCTACAGAGACACAGACACACACATCACCTGCATACACACACACACACACACACACACACACACACACAGATAATCTCTCTCTCTTACATATGGACACAAATACACACAAAGAGGTCTACAGAGACACAGACACACACACAGACACACACACACACAGATAATCTCTCTCTCTTACATATGGACACAAATACACACAAAGAGGTCTACAGAGACACAGACACACACATCACCTGCATACACACACACACACACACACACACACACACAGATAATCTCTCTCTCTTACATATGGACACAAATACACACAAAGAGGTCTACAGAGACACAGACACACACACACACAGATAATCTCTCTCTCTTACATATGGACACAAATACACACAAAGAGGTCTACAGAGACACAGACACACACACACACACACACACACACCACACACACAATCCAATCAGGACACAGTGACCTTGAGGAGGGAGGGAGGGAGTATAAAGCACAGATGCACTAAGGCCCCCGTAGGAGCCACAGAAATAACAGCACTGCTACAGCATGACTTATGGCCTGAACAGACATGCTTCCTCACACCGCTCGCAGTCGCAGTCAGGGCAACACTGCCTGTGTGTATGTGTGTGTCTGTGTGTGTGTGGACTGGACTCTTGGGAGCTGATCTGAGTGAGTGTGTGGCAATGTGTGTGTGTGTGTGTGTGTGTGTGTGTGTGTGTGTGTGTGTATCTGGGTATGTGCGAATTGAGTACAGCATGAGAAAGAGGTGACAATCTGTAGGTGCACGGTGTGACACAGACAGTTTGTGTATTGGAGTGTGACAGGGAGAGACTATATGAGGGGCTGCTTGGGAAATAATTCATACTTGGTCATACACACGCACTATCATAATCTCATACACACATTTACGTTTACTTTTTAGAATATGTATGTGTGTGTGTGTGTGTGTGTGTGTGTGTGTGTGTGTGTGTGTGTGTGTGTGTGTGTGTGTGCGTGTGTGGATAAGCCTGTGCCACTCACAGACCAGACAGTCTGACTCATGCAATGAAGAGCCTTTGAATGCTAATGAGAAGACTGCAATAAAACATACTAATAAAAATCATTGCTAATGACAGGCGCGAGGCCTCCAGCCAGTGACGGCCACTGTGAGATGACAACGCTGATCCAGCAACACGTAGCTTTAGCCTGTCAGCTAACTAAATAACTTATAACCTGTTCTTTGTTATAACATATTTAATAACATAGCATGAACAAATTACAATGTTAACCCTGCTCACTGTACCAGAGGGATGACAAATCTGATCCACTAACATAGCTTTATCCAGCCAGCTTACTACTTACAACCTTGTATAACCCACAAGTCAGACATAACAGCAAAAAAAGTACAATGTTAATCATGGCTAACAAGTTAACAAATTACAGATGTTAGAATTGCTTAACATGGCAAATAAGATATGGCCTTTGTTTGAGAAAATACAATCTAAGCAAACTACTGGTAGTCATAGTATTTAGCAGTATCCTAGCAGTAGTGGTAGTGGTTTAAGGTAGGCTAATGTAATAGTAGGCCATAATGAGTGTATGTAGGCTTATAAAAGCTTACACACTACCAGCCAATCCCTTTACTACTCAGCCACAGCCAACCAGTACATGAGCAATGAAAAAGCCAATCTGGCGTTTAACACACACTGAGTGTGCTCACACTTCTCATCATCTTTCGCAGTCTCAGCAGCACGGTGATCTGTAGGCGCCCCTGTAGTGATGCCAGACCCTCCAGAAGGAGATACAGCAGCTACAGCACCACAACCACTTTAAACCACAAGCAACGCGAGCATAGACTACATCAAAACTACACATATGCAAAAGTATGAAGATCTTATTGTATAGATATACATTTTTCATCAGTAACTTACTGTATGTGTGTTCTCTTAGTAGGCTACCGTACCTATGATCTTGTTGCAATAGTCAAGCTGTATGAGTACTGAATAGCATCATGATATGAATAAATCATTCAGCAAAATCAAATGAACTCTAGCGCTGAGGGGTTGGACATTCTACAATGGACTTCAGCAAAGGACTGTCTTAGAAATAACTAAGTCTGACTAACGGGTAGCTTGAGAGTGCAACTGGCTGAATTACGTCAGGCGGAGGAGACATTGAACTTGGGGGTCACTCACCTGTCCAACAGACTTAGCAAAGCTGAGGAGCACAGCTTGAGTAAATGGGTAAGGCTCTCTCTGCCCAGCAAAGAACGAACGGCCTCCTCATGGGCAAGTACTGCGAGATAAAATTCACAGGAATTAATATAACAAATAGACCTCAAGAGTTGTATTTCTCTGTATAGATGGACTGGGAGGGCTGCAATTCATCTGTTTAAATGATGGCTGTTCATTCATGTGTCTGATGGTCAAAGTGTACTAAAGGACATGGAAAATATTTTGAGGCTTAACTGTACTGTACCTAAATATTACGACAGCAATGAAGGGGCTAATCAGATTAGCATTGCAATGGATCTGGCCCCACAACTATTCAATATCAATAATTGCAGTCTTTAGAGAAAGCACAGCAATTTCTCACCGACTGCATCGTCGATGGAACATAAGATATTATTTAGAAGTGTGTAACATTTTAATCTATATGTTAATGCCACAGTACAGAGTAACAGGTTCATCCCTCAGAGACATCCTGTGACTGCTCGCGCGTGAAATTGCAACACAGACACAAGAAACAGATTTTACCTATCGCGCCTCGGGGTCTAATTCAGAGTCCCTCCATTTATATCCCGAGGCAAACAACACCGAGCCAATTGAATTTGCACAAACATATCGGGCTACGTCCGCGTGTAGCTGTGCTAAGGACCAAATCAGGGCCTATTTTCCACCAAGGTATGTCCACAGGACTATTCTGTGCTATCAGAGGAGACACTAGCCTTACCTGAACTTTAATTTACATGACGTGGGGGACATCAGTAAGAGGACCCCAGAGCAAACAGACATTCTTTCCCTCCCCCCTCCTTCTGTATTTCCTTTCTCCACTCTCTCTCTTTCCCTTTCTCTCTTTCCCCACCATTTTTTCCTCTATCAATGTCACTCTCTGTCTTTCTTTCCCTCCCTCTCCCTCTCTGTCCTTCTTGCCTCTCTCTATCTTTCCATCCCTCTTTCTCCTCCTGTCTCTTCACCTCACTCCACCTCTCTCTTCTCTCTCTCTCTCTCTCTCTCTCTCTCCCTGCCTCTGTCTCTGTGAGAGGTTGGAAGGGTCCACTCCGCTCTTGGCGGCGGCTGCCAGGAAGTTTCTGCCTGGCCTGGTGAGCTATGTGACTAAGAGCTGAGTCAGGAGTGCTGGCCAAGAGAGGAGCCTGTGGAGTTGGCATCTCCTCCCCAGCTCATAAAACACAAACATAACAGAGGCCGGCTCCATGTGTGCAGGCATGGAGTGGACAGGACACTGACGCACGCACACACACACACACGTGCAAACACATGCGATGACACACACACACACACACATGCAAACACACGCGACGGCACACACGCATGCACTTGTAGACACACACTTGAAGAGAGACATGCAAATGCACAATGTACACATGTAAAAACACAGAATGTTCACATGCAAACACACTTATAAAACTCACACAAAGAAAATCCTCTTTGTCAAGAACACTGATACACACTATACTCCCACACACACACACACACACACACACACACACACACACACACACACACACACACACACACACACACACACACACACACACACAAACCTGGCCAAAGTACACAGTTTAACAAGAATGCACGCAGACAACACACACTAAAACTAGTACAATCTACAAACACAGTCACAGAGGAATTAACCTAGTCAAAAATATTAAACACTGAATGTCACTCATACACTCATACACATCTCATACACTCATCACTCATACACATCTAGAGACACCGTGGCATAGAGGCCCTCTCACAAATGCACATAACCTTTATAGACACAGAGAATCAGTATTCCCACTGGGGTAGACCAACCCAACCACACAAAACCCACACCATGAGGATAAACCTGTCCAGTAATAACAGGTTGACAGAAGCTGTTACTAAGAGTGAAAGCAAAAGATTTTAGGCTAATCTTTTAGGCTAAGTCTTGTAAAAAGGCTTTACTGCCAAGTGTCACATGCAGGAACTTAAGGTGCTGGTATATCTAATAAAGTATCACACAAAGTTCAACACTTTGATATGATAACCGTAGTGAAGGGAATCCTTACTTCTGTGTAACTGAAAAACAATGGCTTCTTCTAAAATAAGGACAAATTGCAGCCAGGTAGAATCCAAAAGAGCCAGATGGAATCCCCCCAAATAAAAGACATAAAGTACCTTCAGCCAGGATCAAATGCGTC
The DNA here is from genome assembly GCF_017589495.1 of Alosa alosa. Taxonomy (NCBI): domain Eukaryota; kingdom Metazoa; phylum Chordata; class Actinopteri; order Clupeiformes; family Clupeidae; genus Alosa; species Alosa alosa. The sequence goes on from NC_063204.1 coordinate 19,935,307, forward strand.
ATCCCTGAAAAGGCTCTAAATCTTCTGAGGCAGAAATTCTCCTGTAGTACAGCTTCTCTCTCTCTCTCTCTCTCTCTCTCTCTCTGTACACTTTCTCTAAAAGCAGCTCCTATCTGATTTCATATCTATCAGATCTGTAAACTCGCTCCCTGCTGGGACCTGATAGGCATGCACAAAAGGACGGGGGCTTTTTTTGTCCTGCAAAGATACATGGATTTGATTTAACTCCAAAAAGCCACACAGTCTGCAGCCTTGTAAGATTAAATTGATGCTGCACTCAGAGTGAGCCACTCAAAGTCTGTGCTATTACTCTGCAGAACTGAAAGCTAAAAATATTAAAGCAGGGGATGGTTCCTGTATGTCTCTCCATCAAAGCTGATCAAAAACAGATAATGTTTGTTTTCTTACGAGCGGTAAGAAGAGTAGTGGAAAACTATGCCACACATTGCATTATCATGAATAAGGCCAGTGCGTAAAACAAACAAGATATAGGATTATCAGCACAGCAGTTTAGAGAGGGCCAATTATCCAACGACCTGCTGAGGCAGAAGCAAGCCCAGCATTTACGTCTGTGCCGCGAAGCAATACATTTGGCCCAGGAGGAGCTCCAGTGCTGCCACAGCACCGAAGCTCCTGAAAAATAAGAGAATAATAATTATATAAGCTGAGCAGTTTGACCTTGTGCTCGGCAGCAGAGCCGTCTTCTGTGAGCGTAATCCCTCGAACGGACGCAAATTAGCAGCACCTATGCACTTGGTTTTCAGGGGGGAGAGAGAGAGAGGCTGCTTCCTGCTGGGGCCGGTGAGAGAGAGAGTGAGAAAGAGAGGGTGAGGGAGGGAGAGAGAGCGACTCATGTGGTTCTCTCCATGGAGCAGGAAGGGCAGCACTTGTCACAAGGACTACTGTGACCCTCTCTCTCTCTCTCTCTCTCTCTCTCTCTCTTTGCTCAGCCGCTGAAAGACAGCAAAGCCTCAAAGTCGAGGGTGGGCAGGAATGTCCTGAATAGGCGGTTACATAAAAACCTCAGTGTGTAGCCACGACTGGTCTCGGCTACAGAGGCCCAACGAGGCTCTTAAACTCTATGGCACTAGTGCTGTGCATATGCAATTAATACTGTGGCTGTTTGTGTGTGTGTGTGCTTGAGTGTGTGTGTGTGTGTGTGTGTGTGTGTGTGTGTGTGTTACACATGGAGAAAGCATTATAACAAAATATCATAATAATGGGGTCTGAGGCACCGAGATGATATTCACTAAGCACATCTAGCATTTACAACATTTAAAGTCACATTTCCAGCTACTTTGTTTCAGTAATGGTAAGTCAGATGGAACACTGTCATAGCACAAAGGTTGAATGACATTAAAGAAATCTTATTAGGCCTACCTCCTTAAAGCTCTATCTGATTGGGTTTTGTTGAGAGGATGTTTGCTAATGTTGTTACAATTAAATTATAACATGTGTACTGTGTTTTGGGCCTGAGAAATACCAAACAATAAAAAAAACCTTTACTTTAAACTGAACATTTCTTTTTTGGAAATTGTGTTTTTTGGGATACTGCTGTACTGACAGCCACCCTCTATTTGTCTGTGTGTGTGTGTGTGTATGTGTATGTGTGTGTGTGTGCGTGCATGCGTGCATGTGTGTGCGCGCATATGCTCCTGTATCTGTGTTTTGTTTGCTGGATGGACTCTGCTCTGTCTGCTTATCACACAGCTTAGCCTCCTAAATGGTGCAACGCCCATTTCTAAAATATCTTTACCCAGCGAGCCGAGGCCAAAGCGAGAGCGGCTGTGGCCAGGCATCCTCTGTCCACCCGTGACCTGACCCACATATTAACCCGGGTCTCCAGATGTGAACGGAGCCGACTGTGGGATTACTCCACCACCACTGCACCCAGTTCCACATGCTTTTTAGAACGAGAGATCCCAAAATGACCCCATCCTCTTAGCCCTACCCATCACCACCCCCACTATACAAAAACCCTGCTTAACCCTCTCCATCATTTTGCCTCCATCACTTGCAGTTTCTCTCTCCCTCTCACTAACTCACTCTCTCTCACACACACACACACACACACACACACACACACACAATCAGGGCCTTTAAATGCACACATGAAATACTATGGCCTACTGTATTTGTGACACCGGTTAACACGACAAGCTGCTTATCCTTATTTCAACAAATTCATTATTATATAAGTTTGAATATATGTGGCATTTTCAGACAACAATCATGTAAATGACAGGAATAATTTGCATGTGTCGCTTACTCATCTGGTGAAGAGGATTAACTGAATCTCACCACTAATATGCATATCCTTGCGACTGACTCCAAAAACGGCCACTTCATCTGTGTCATTTGCAGTTGTTCTAACTGTAAAGACTAGTCCACAAAGTTGTTTTCCTCCTGTTGATTCCATTAAGGCTAACTGAATGAGACTGACTACATACCGTCACATAAAACAGCTTTCCGTTCAGATGAGAAGACGTGGGTCGTTACATATGATGTAAATACAAATTACGCAGTTGTTTAGGATTATGAGTAATCTGATTACCCCTTGACACTATAACACATACTGGACACAGCGTAAAAGACTAGATAAATACAAGTAGCCTACTAAAACCCAGCTTCATCATGAATATTGTGACTTGGATGTCATGTCACTATGGCCACAACGATGCAAATTGGTAGCCTATTTAAAAACACGAACTTTGCAAGTAACAATTTGGTATGATCATACCCCAAAACATTTAGGTTGTATTTTTTTTTTTATTAGAACCCATTTTATCACTAAAATGTTTCTGCACGTTTAAAATAACTTTCAGGATAGAAGCTATACTGTAAACTTGCCAACACGCTAAACTGAAAGAAAATTAAGACGGAGTGATTCCAAAAATGAATCGTTTGTACAAATTTGTCCATGAAGCAGCGCCATCCTTCACAAGCCGTTTGAGGTCATAACTTTTCACTCAATCTGTATTTGATTATAGTCACCTGCGACAGTCACAGTGTTATCCAAAATCTTAAAAAATAAATCTAATACAGATGATCAGCACAATACTGTTGGTTGGGACAATTTTAACTTAGGTCACTGTCCGAAGACAGATGCGTCTTCCGCGCTCGTTTACGTTTAGAATTGCACACCAATGTCAACAAATGTACACCAGTCACGACCTGATCCTTTTTGAAGCTATGATATGACAGAATTTAACTCTTTGTGCAACAATGTAGCTATTGTAGCCATTGCATTCTTGTAAGCTGTCCAATTTGGCCTCTGTGTTGGCGTTTCATGCAAGTTACAAACTTCATCAGGGCGCAACATTTTCACCGCTGACAATTATGTCATCTGACGCAAAATTAAAACGAAACCACGCTGGGACAAAAACTAAGGCAAGTTTCATCGGCCTAGCCAAGTAGCTCAAATTTGGAAGAGATCAAGAAGGGACTGAAAAATAAACAAAAAAAATGCTCGACTCTACTGTACCATTTTGATCCAAGATATTGCAGCGCAGTGGAGTCCCCAAATAACTCCTTTTACATCGGACTTCCGCTCGCCTCGAAAGTATAGGCTGGATTTTCACATTTCTTCAGTTTTTCCTTCCCCTCAGTCTTTTTCGCCGTGCTAGCATTTAGAGAGACAAAAATGCAGAGGCTGCTTTTGCAGAAGGAATTGGTGATTGGAGCTCAGGGATCATATGGGCTTTTTGTCAGAAGTTTTAAAGGGACATTGCACTGTATTAAATAATGCAGGCCCTCTTCCATTTGAGGGACTAATTACAACATTATTGTTTACTAAATCATGCCAAAATGCCCATTGCGTCATCTTTCTCTCCATGTCGGCAGGGTGCGTACATGGTATGTGCGTGTGAGCGCCAGTCTGGAAGTGCGCATGTGAAGAGTGTGTTTTAGTATACGTACGTATAGGAACGCTTCCCATTTTATGTACACAAGTAGGAACGTATATCCCAACAGTGATAAAGTGCATATTATATTCTCAATTGGTCACTCCGCGGTCATAAAGTTTTAACAATTCTTTATAGCTTGCCAAACCATGCACACACATGTAACTTTGCAAGTATGATCGTTCCATATCCACAAGCAGGTCCTGGAAAAATAAAATAAGACATCGTTTTACTCGACAACCATCTTTCACTGATGACATTGTATACTGTAAGATTTTTTGGTGTAAGGCTGTCTAAAGATAGTTCTCAACCTTAGCGACGTCTGTAGAATTTTAATGATTTCCGGTCTATAATATTTGGACACCTAGAAGTCAGTTTGTTTGACCAGGTAAATAAATGAAGTTTAATTGTTTCTACATCATTCTAGTGTTAACATCCTTAATGCTGAGAAGTATATGCCATAACGAAAACTGCAGATTGTGAGAAATGTTCATTGTGAATCCAGAATATTCTCATTTCTAGCATATAGCTTTAGAAATTTGAACTGTTCGCTGAATTTAAGTGTTTCGTTTCCTTTTTTCTGGAAAGCCCCCTGCACATAATTCAGGTGCAGATGGGCTGCTATATCAATACAGTACATTAACCTGAATAATAAGAAAACCAAATTATCATTTATTGCAAAAGTATTTAATATTTGTTGATAGAGAAATCTGCATAGGCATTTCAGTGGTGGAAACAAGACAGAGTTATAAGACTGCTTTACATTCATGAGATAAAATAAAACAATGCAGTCGGTCTCAAAGACAAAGTTTGCTAGTTGCAAAAACAAATCAACTCCCATCTGTCTGTGCAAGAATACAGTAGGCTGTAAGGTGTCCTTTCCTACATCTGGAGAAAAAAAAAAAAATCACCCTTTCATAGACTTGTAAATCATGATACACAATGTCATTTCTATTTAATAATAGTAATTCTATATTACTATTTTAATTTTTTTTAAATAACAAAGGAGGAAACACAGTCACCTCCACATCATGTTCGATTCACAGTATCCAACGACGCTACACAAACACAAAGATGGGTTTCAAACGCACCTAATGCAGACATTTATATATTTACAGTATAAACTTGATTACTTTACACCATGCGTTGCGTTTGGTTAAAATAAAAATATTCATCACTGAACAGTGATGACTGAAAGAACGTTTAAAATGATATACCTTGTGAACATTTGCTCTTAAAAAATGTGGAAAATGGCAAGATGGAACTCCTCAGTAGAGTGGCCCTTAGCTGTATCGACTGCTCTGACTGTGGCTCCTGCGTCTTGAAGAGGTCCGACTGTATGAGCGATACGACCTTCACAGGGAAGGAAAGGTACAATGAGCAAGATCCTCATTCTGAATTTAATTATGCTTACCTTTACTAAACAGAACAAGTTTATACAACAGTCATTGAGTGTCAACAGTGAAGAGAGATGCAATATAAACTAAATATATTCTATTCAACTTCAACAAGGAATGGGTTTGAGTTGGAGTTCTAACATGACCCACAATTATTCCTGATTTACGATTGAGATCTATTAAGTGATTCTGCATGCAAAACATTACAACGGGGAATAACAGGTACAGTACGTTCAAATTTGGTGGTGAACAGTGGTGAACATTTGTGGCGAATATGTTTTCTCTCAACAGTTAAATTTGAACGATTTTGTGTAAACATTCAATTTTAACAGCAACTCTTAGTCCAGCTCCACTGTATGTTTGCGGAGAATTCCAGCACCTCCTCAAGCTGTTTGTGAGTGTTCGCAAACGTTTGCGGAGGACTCAAGGCAAACAGAAAACTGTTTGCAAATGTTCACCTATGCTTGCGAATTTGAATACAACTCAGCTGCTTTTAGGTGCTTTATGAATACAGACCCTGAAGGGTAAAGTTAGTCAGCTTAGGTGAAGTGGCAAAATGTATGTGAAATCCCTCCCCCCTGACCTAGAATGGCGATCTGAGCTGTCACTCCTTCCTCGACGTCGTCTTCTGCTTGTGCTGCGACTCCTGCTGCGGCTGGAGTAGCTGTCGTAAGAATCAGACCTTCAACAAACACGAGCAAATAAACAAGAAAAGCATGCGACATATGCGTGCAAAACTGCAGAATAGTAATATGTGTATTTTTAAATGATGAATTCCACAAACCTGGACCTTCTGCGTGGAGTGTACGAGCGACTTCTGGAATGACTCCTACTATAGGTTCGGCTTTTAAAACCAAAAAAACAAAACATTGATCATTTTATTCTCACTTGATGACACATCATGCTGCTAATGTGAGGGTCATTTTAGCCCATTACTTTTTTAGTGACGGCTCACCTGTGACTGCGATAACTCCTGTAAGTGCTGCTCCTGGATCGAGAACGTCCCCTACTGTATCGCCTTCTGCTACGACTTCTGCTATAGCTCCTGTAAGTGGTAAACAGTTTTACAAAATATGCATTCAATACAGCCTATAGATTTAAAAAAATATAATTATATCAGTATACAATGTGTGCATATTAATCAAAATGCATTTTATGAAAACATTGACATTGTTTGATCTAGAGGCAGGTTAACACATAATAAAGAATTTTATGTCTCGAAAATTATCTTTCCTTCAAATTTACAAGCAATTTCTTTAAATATTTACCTTTAACACTGATGTGTCAGTGATATGGCAATGCCAACAACCTATATAGACCCTTTCAACAATAAAAACAAAAACAATGCTTGAACGTTCTATTTGGGCCCCAATCTACTTCCTCTGCATTAAGATAACATATGGAATGTTAAAAAGGAAGCCTTGTGGGGCCAACTATGATGCTGATAATGGAACTCTTGAAAGGGTCCATACACAATGAAAATTACCTGGAAGAATAGCTTGAGCTCCTGGACCTGCTTCGTGAATGAGTGTAGGAGCGAGAGCGCCCTCTGGAGTGAGACCGGTCCCTTGAGGCAGAGCGGGATTTTGAGAGTGACCTGCTGTAAGACCCTTGCCCATCAGCATCTTCAGATAAGGATCTTTCATCGCTGGAGCTGTCCTGGTTCCTGGGCCTCTGGTTCAGACGGGCCGTCTTCCGGACCTCATCAAAGAGGGAACCTGGCCGTACTCGGTTCTTGCTCTTGATCTCGATCCTGAGACCAGGAGTTTTAGCTTCTGAGTTCTGAGAGGATCTGTGGGTTTTCAGAACAGTAGACACAACACTTGCAGCTTGTAGGGCAGTGATTCCTTTCAAGGGTTTCCACTTGGTATCAACCATCTGGTCTGCTACTTGGCTGCTTGATAATTGTTGGATTTCCTCATTTTGTCTTTGATACTCCACTGTTGAGGTAGGCTTAATCACATGCTTCCTTTCTACAAGTGGACTTCCGCTCTTTACAGGATTCTTTAAAGGTGATATACTTTTGGTCAGCTTCTGTGTCATCTCGACAACTATATGCCCTGTTGGCTCTGTGATGATCTCTGGAACGGTCTGGTGATCTGGGGTGCAAATGTCCATTTGATCATCTTGGGTTTCTTCTTGAGGATCATGCTTAGGATAATCAACACTGTTTTTGCCATCACTGTTATCAGGGACCAGGTGTTGTGCTGGACTTGTGTGGTAACTTGGCTTTGACCGTCTCCTTTTCATCAGATCATCATCTTCTTTAATTGATAAAGGTGTTGCAACCTCTGAGGAATTTTCTTGAGATGAAGAGTGGCCTCTTTCCACTTGATCCTCATTTCCCAAAACCCTGGGCTTTGATTGTGGGATGGTGCTTCTTTTGTGAGGATCTCTCAAGGCTCTGCTTTGTTTGGTGTTCCTCCCTTGAACAACAGACTCATCTTCCTCCACCTCCTCCCCAAACTCCAAGGGAGGTTGCCAGTGGAAAGTCTCTTTCAGCTTTTGGTGTTTCTTCTTTGACCGCTTTGCTTTAGTTTTTGAATGATGGCTCCCTGACTTGGCAGAGTTCCTCCTCTTGTGCTTGTGTTTTCGCTTTGTTTTCTTAGACTTGTGCTTCTCCTCCACAGGTTGGTCCTCAGCACGATCTTTCACTACAGGACTTTTCAAAGAAGGGGAAGTTAAAGCATGGGGCACTTGTTCAAGTGGCTTTCGAAGTTTCTCAGGAGAAATGTGGTCCCCATCAGATTCAGAAGTGGCCTCACCTTCTTCTTTGTCAGAAACGTGTTTAACATTAAGCATGGTTTGTTTCAGCACTGGCTTGTCTGCATCACTATCAGAGTCCCAGCCACCAGATGAACGTGTTTCGCTGATAAAAGGCATTGTTGGAACATCAACAGAACATTCCCAAGCAGACATGCCTTTGGGTTCTTCTGCTAGTAATGGCTTTGGATTGTGAGTCCTACCACTGCTAGAGAGAGTTGCACTAATCACATCTTTTTGTCCTTTGGACCCATTTTGATTGAAAATGGTAGCTTTCTGGATATTAGCGCCACTCTCTCTACATGACATGGCCATAATATCTTGGTCACCACTAGGCATTTTGTGCTGTGCGTCTTTGTGCTTTGTCTTTAGAGAACTGTAATGGTGTTTCTTTCCTAGCTCAGAGGACTTCCTCGTTGTGCTTCCCTGCCTGGGAGAGTCGTACGAATCGGATCTGCTGTACGATGAGGAACGACTGTCGTACTGGCCAGAGGAGTGAATCGTTGACCTGGAGCGGCCCCTGCTTCGGGACCTGCTACGAGAACGGCTGCTTGAGGAAGGGCTGCGGGAGCGCCTATGAAGACTCCGGCTCCTGGTTGTGCGCCGTCCCAGGGCATCCACACCACTTGCATTATCAGGCTGAGTCTGACCACTGGACATGAGCTGCTTATGTAAGGCCAAGTTCATAAATTGGCCAGTTTGAGCAGTCGAAGGAGGAGTGGTCTTATCTTTGATCTCTTGAATACGAACGTATGATGGTTTCCATGGCTTCTGTCCTGGTTTCCATCGAGATGGAGGGGGGCTGTCACTGAGAGGAAGAACTGGTACATTCTCAGGAGCTGATGGGGGTGCAGCTTTGGGCTCTATGCTTGGAACAGTAGCCTGCAGTGGAACCGTCTTGGACTTGACACTGTCAGTCATCTTTGCTTTCCGAGGAGATCTGGACACATGCCGCCTTCTTGACTTTGACCTTCCCCTGTACCTGGATCTGGAGGTAGACCTGGACCTAGACCTAGTTCTGCTCCTAGACCTTGACAGAGAAGGTGACCTTGTCCTCGACCTTGATCTTGATCTGGACACTGATCGGCTTCTGGAACGTGTCCAGCTCCTTGACCTTGAAGATGATCTGAACTTCCTGTGTGACCGAGAGTAGCTCCGGGAATAGGACCTGCTCTTAGAGCGGGAGAAAGATCTTGAATCTCGAGAAGAACCAGATAACCGACCTTTTCTCTCAGATCCAGACCAGTCCCTTCTGACGGAGTGTCTCGAAGATGACAAAGAGCGAGATCTTCTCTCTGTATGGCTAGACAGCTTTGACCTCCCCCCCGAAGAATGAGACCTTTCTCCTTCCGACAATGAGGACCCTTTGGGCTGGTGTGTTGAGCTCTTGTGTCTCTTTGAGTGCTTGTGTTTCTTTTTCTTGCGCTTGGACCTTTTTCGGTCCTTTCTATGGTGGTGGTGTGGGCTTGAGTGGTCAGACCCATGGTCAGGTGACTGTTCCTTTGATCTGGACCTGGACCACGGGCTATCACTTCGGTCATCCCATCTAATGAGAAAATATTACATCTTATATTATAGAAAAAAACTGATACAGATTTTCTGCATTCTGCAAAGCAAAACCACTATCATAGCTACCATCCTACCATCATCTACCAAACAAGCATACCTGCCTCTTTTTTTTAATTTAAATGTTAATAATTTGTACACCTTCCTCACATTTACAGTTGAACATTTCACCAGGGTTCCCATACCATCTTTAAATTGAAGGCCATTGCATGGAGGTTCAAACCCTAATTCTCTCAAACTCAAGGACCCAACAAAAGATGCAATAAGACCCGGAATAAGGTTTGACACTGATACATTTTATAATGTGAGATTTACAGAAGCTCAGGGATTTTTATCAATTTAAGATACACAGAGGACTGAATGTGTAAATATTTCTCAATTATGTGATCTTCTTACCTCACAAAATATAGAAATTAACTTTCATTGACCCGTTATATTTATGTCTATCTTCAAAACATTTACAGGCCTTGGCTTTTTTTTTTCAATGCTCCTATTCACAAAATTTCAAGGATTTCCGTGACCCTGATTTTAGACATCAATCAGTAGTACCTGTCTCCTTTGCTCCACTTCTCCACACTGGGAGCTTGGTACGTCTTTGTCCTCTGCATCTCCTCTTTCCAGTGTGGGGGGGTCTCACTGCTTCCCCGCTCTTCTTCTGACTCAGAGCCAGACTTTATACCAGGCGGAGTGTGGTACCTCTGCAGCCAGCGGGGAAAACAAAAAAACAAGCCCCATCAGTAAACACGGCCACACTACAATCAAAACAGCAGAGGGCACAAATGGCATGGATTACCTCACATCCATAAGGTCAACATCAATGGCTTGCTTGGGGAATAAGAAAATAATCTTACAGTTCAAAATGATACTTTAAAGTGGGTGCTCAACCAAGCCACAGTGTACACCCTGAAAACTAAATACACATGGCTGAAACTAACTGTAATGTGTTACACTGAGTATGCTTTTCAATGGCAGTGCAAAAAAAGGAAAAGAAATAACATGTAAAATAGGCACCATTGTTCCACGGCCTTTGATCTTCCGTCCAGATTTGGTTACAGCTGGTTTCAAATGGTCAGTGGAAGCCAAAGGGTTCTCTTGCTCAGAACTGCAAGAAAACAATATCATGATCAACATACTTATTGTTAACAACATAAAATATATTCAAAAAGAAAATGGTCTCAGCAACCTCAAGAGACAGACAAGACAAATTAAACATGCAGTTATAAGTTTAACCACAAAGCTGCTAAAACCTGGCTACACCCTACTAATAACAACCTTAGGTTCTCCCTGGGTGAGTGTGAGTCGGGGACTGACATGTTTGGGTTCCCCTCCTGTACAGGCGCATCCCTTCGCAGCAGGAACCGGTTCTCTGGAACTGGTGGGATCTCTTCTGGACGAACCACAGGCTTCTCCCGTCGCACGTTTTGCTCCCTGTCTCCATCCTCCTTTACCTCTTGCTCTTCAGCAGGGCTGTGAATGAATTATGGGAAATGTTACACTGATTTCATGAAATGTGTTGCTTTTACTTTGAAGTCGATCTTTTACTGAGGGTTGATGAAAGGTATATTTGTTAAACGTTTTATATTTTAAGATATACTCCTTAGTTACAGTTAAGGTTTTTAGCAGATGCTTAATTATACATTCTATAATGACATATTAAGTTACTAAACAATTCAGAAAATGTTGGCTGGACAATTTTAAATTACAGCGTTTAGACAATGTATTAACCAACTTCATGAATTTCAATCTCTAGGACCAGCATCCTGGGGTATTTTTCCTAACTAAATTTGACAATAATCCCAAAGAGGGAAACAAGTGAATAAGTCAGATAGACAATTTTGTTTACATCAAAAATTGAACCTTACCTCCTTCTATCTAAAGGTATGTTTTCACTGTGTCTCTCTCTTCTTTTCGACCCTCTCCTCCTCCTCTTCATTGAGTGTTTGCTCTTGGAGGCCTTCTTCCTTTTGTGGTGTCGATATTTTCCTCTGGACTCGACCTCTGATTCCTCGGAGGAGTAACTGTAGGGAGACTCTGAAGAGCTGAGCGAGGAATCAGCAGAGTCCAGTGCAGCTCGCCTCCTCTTGCCTCTGAGGACTGCAAAGAGTTCACATTCAGATGTTAAAATGAAATCACTACTTGGGCACAAAGCAAAATTTATTTAACACTGAAATATAACCGACTTAGTGTCATTTTGTAGTCATTTTAACCTATATTTAAAAAAAAAAAAAATGAGGATTTCAGCTAGCATATTGTATTTCAACACAACACATTTTGATTGTCCAGTACAATGAACTGGACTGGCCCTTGCCACTACTCTCCTGGCAAGGGTCAAATTCATACATTTACAGTCAGTGGAAATATAACATACGTTTAACACACACACACACACACACACACACACACACACACACACACACACACACAAAATAAACAAAGACTGAGCTGTTGATGCAAAAATAAACAGCCACCCAGAGGTTGACTGAAGTTCATACACCATGTTGCCATAACAGAAGCTGGTGACAGGATCACACAGAAATACAGCAGGCACTGCCAGGGGGCACAGGGGATTGCATGGCTGATCACAGCTCAATGGGAGATCAGGTTACAAGCTGCCCTCTAAAGCTAGGCAAATGCGCTTGCATCAAAATGCCATCCTCTTATGCACTGCGCAGATATGACCCAGAAACAGCTGACCTGGTCCTCTTGGAAGGGCGGAGACTGACAAGGAATTTTAAAGGGCCCAGCAGCTACCTCATGGTAAAGTCTTAAAACGTATGGTGGTCCTCGTGTGCAATATGGACAACAGTATTACTTTATTTATTTATGAATGATATATTTATTTATTTTAGTTATTTAACTGTAAACGAATAAGTGTTGTGTTAACAAACTGTGCAAATGTCTTATTGCATAAATGTCTGAATGCGCAGTAAGTGAAAAATATCAAAATGGCATACAGCCAAAAAGAAATGCAACCACAGCAGCAATGTTGTGAACCTGAACACAGTAGCGAATGAGGACCCCAAGAAAGGAAAAGGACCCCCCTTCTCACCGTCGTTTGCGGATTTGGTGATCAGCTGTCCACAGTCAATCACTCTGACGTCAGCATAAGGTCTGCTGGCAGAGTCCGTTTTCAGGCCCTCGATTTTCTTGATCACCTCAAAGCCGGAGATCACCAGCCCGAAGACAACATGGACCCTGAGGGAGAAAGCACAAGCACTGGTCAACATCCCCTGGCACCTGCAGACTCTGAAGCCAATTTTGGAGGAAGAAGACTATATTCACTCGTTTAAACACTTGACCTAAACTTTCTTAATATTCTTTCTCAGGCCTGTGAGTCACATTCTGAGATCTTTCCATTCTTTTAAGTAGTAGCTTCAGCCACTGCACTTCGGTTATAACTAATACATCCAGGACTTCTTTTAGTTCTCTGAATAGTCCGTTAGCATCTGTGCTAACCATGATTCTTCTGATCTGAACACAGCAGGAAACGATGATTAGAGTGTGAACGTACCCATCCAGGTGTGCCGCCATCTTTGTAGTGCTGTAATGACAATGGAGGAGAGCAACCCAGACACGTAGACCGGTAGTCGGGCCAGTTCAGCACACATAGAAGAGAGAGAGAAGATGGAGGAACAATGAGGGTCTGCACTGACTCCTCTAACATAAGTGCAGTAAAATCAACAAGAACATCTGACATTTGCCCGTAAATAAACAACCCGTGCCATATAGTCTTGGGAGACATGAGGAATTGAAAAATGGATCCGCCAAAGATCCACGATCTTTTCCTACATACAAATTAAAGGAGAATAATCGACGTAATGATAAACAATAGTGCATTTCTGGAAAACCGCAAAAGAGATTTAACATAAAAAAAATAAATAAACAATTGTGAATAAAAGGTCTGAGGAAACTTTTATTTATATAAGAAAAAATGAAATCAGACAACGGCTTGATTAACAATCTGTTCTACAACCACATAAATAAATACCGTACTTGTATTCCAATTGCTTTACCATTTTGAAATTTGCATTTACAAATTCAACATGTTTTAATCTCTATAGATTGAAGACTGAATAAACATGAACCATCCCGAGTGCAACATTAAAAAAAAGAAATAAAGAAAGCCTGTGGGTGTAGTGAACACAAACTAATCAATCATAAATACACAAGTCAGGAGAGAAGCACAGCCTTGGAGTAACACATTACCTTGGAGGAGCTGGATGCTAGAGTTTCTGCAATTTTACACAAAAACGGCAAGAGAAAAAATGTAACATTGGTAGGCAAAAAAAGAGTCCAAGTCTTTTGTCATTTTGTATATTTTTCTAAATGCATAGTTTAAGAGGAGGTCAAAGGGGGGGAATGAGTATGTTGAGATTGTCTGTACCACACATACATAAATTAGATTATGTAGTGCTTCCCAGAAACAACAACAACAACAACAACAACAAGACACACAAATGGGGATTGCTACTCTGGTCAAGGAGAGGACAAAGTAGAGTAATCTAGCGGCCAGCAGAACTACAGGGACAAGAAAAAAACAAACATGCCAGACAGAGAAAACAAATAAAAACCAATCAACGGAAGAAACTAGACAAAACTAAAGCACAGTCCCTAGCTGATAGAAGCCTTGTGCAAGGCTTGTTTCTTTTCCAAAATGGTAAGTTCGCAACAAAGTTAATGTGAGCATACATAGTCCACAAATCTACATTAAGATTAAATACATTACATTTAACCTACATATTTTCCCAAACAAAATGACTGCACTCAGTCCTACAATAAGCAAAGACTATTAACACCACATAAATATCAGCACATTACACACTTAATGAGCACCAAAATGCTTGTCTAAACAGTAAAAGGAAGCTCTAAAAGAAGCTGATACACTTCTTTCTAATAAAGCCTCAATGAGGCTCTAGAACAAACTAACAGTCTATGGAGAGGCATTTAAAGGGACAACAACTGCAAAACTGCAGGAAAGCAAGTCTCACATTGTTTTACATATCTTGAGTGAACTATTACTGAAAGTAAAAAGTAAAGTAAAATACATATCTTATATAGGTAAATAGTCAAGTAAAATACATATCTTGTATGGCTAAACTATCAACATTATTATCAACTAATTATCAACATTATTATCAAAAGGGAAACACTGCTTTAGATGGCTGCGTCTTGAAATGTAAATATTTGAGATGGCGGAGACTTCCTTTCTCTGCAATAAAGTGGCAGCGGAATCACTGACTTTTAGCCAATGGAGTCCCTTTAAATGGACTGGGGGGTAAAGTGGGTGCGGTTTGGGGGAATGGCGTGATGACATCTGTGTGCACAGTGCGTCCCAGACCCCCTGGTGACAGAGTGAAGTGTACTCACATGAAGAACTGGGAGCCGTTGGTGTCCTTG
The DNA here is from genome assembly GCF_017589495.1 of Alosa alosa. Classification (NCBI taxonomy): domain Eukaryota; kingdom Metazoa; phylum Chordata; class Actinopteri; order Clupeiformes; family Clupeidae; genus Alosa; species Alosa alosa. The sequence goes on from NC_063204.1 coordinate 19,950,332, forward strand.
CCCCTGTTGGCCATGGACAAGAGGAAGGCTCTGTCGTGTTTGAGAATAAAGTTCTCATCTGTTTGGGGTGGGGGATGGAGAGAGAAAGAGAATTTGAAGAGAGTGAGAGGTGGGCTCTGGAACTATGAAACAGTGTAAGGCCTTTCCTCAAAGAGGTCCTGAGAGAGATATCTGTTCATTTTTATTCAAATTTGGCGGCACTAATTAACACCGTACAATTTTTACCTCCGACAAGGAAGTTAGGTTTTCTGGTACAGTTTGTCCATAAGCAGAATTGTAAAAACAAAAAAAAGCTGTCAGATTTTCACAAAACTTTATGGAAAAGTGTAGCATCTGAAAGAACCCAGTATATTTTTGAGTAGATCCGAATCATGGTTAGGCTAATGTTGCAAGATTTGTCATTTGACTTTGATGGAGGTCTGCACTCTCCACGTGCCTTTCTACTTTTTTACTGATTCAAGGCCTACAGTTTGTGAAATACACAGAAAAATAACAAGAACCTCTGTAAATGCAACAACCATGTGACAGATGTAGCAAAATAAAGTTCTATTCAACTTGCAATAATCTCATCTGAACTATATCTTCTAAATTCTACTTTTTTTGTATGGGGGCAGTGAAACAAAATCAAAATCTCACCAAAACAAAAAAAAAGTGCTCCAAACTTAAAAATAGACATCTGGCAAAAAACATCTTAACCCTAATAAAAGCCTCCGGCCTAAACACATTCAAGTAATTTCAGGAGCTTCTTTACGACACCACAAAAGGAGCCCCGAATCTCAGACATCCATCCATCCATCCTTCAAACCCAAAAGCACTGCAAATAAACGCTGTGAGCCTTCAGTTCACACAGGGAAGATGGACAAGGAGGGGGGAGAATAGATGTTTAGATTGTGTAACTGCACTGTGCACATCTCTTACCTTTTCATTGCAAAAGACCACACTCTCTATAAATAAAAGAATATGTTGAACATTTTAGGCAGGAAGATTGGATCTTTTAATAAAGAGAAAAAATGCCTAGCCCTCATGCTGTCACAGAGAAAGCCACTTTACAAAAAAAGAAAAGAAACAATTCAAGAAGTCACAATCTACAAGTAACGTTTTGCATTAGATGTGTATGCTTCTCTGGAATCCCATGCACAAGTCTAGCTGTCCATGCTACTTTTAACACATGCAAAGGCAGTTAGGACAGAGGAATAGAGAGGAGTAGCTGGTTATTTCGGATATGAGTTGAGTGACATTAGCAATCGAGGTTGTTTCACATCTTGTTTGGCAAGTAGTTAAGGCAGCCTCTTACCTTCAAAATAGCCACCATATATAGACTCTCCTCCTCTTCCATTGCCTACAAATGAAAATGAAAATCATGAGATGTGCACATCTTCCCCCCTTCCAAATTGAATCAGAAGTGACATTTAACAGAAAGCATCATTGTTTAATCTTTTGTTCTTGAGCAGCCGTGGCCCACTGGTTAGCACTCTGGACTTGTAACCGGAGGGTTGCCGGTTTGAGCCCCGACCAGTGGGGCCGCGGCTGAAGTGCCCTTGAGCAAGGCACCTATCCCGAGCGCCGCCGTTGAAGCAGGCAGCTCACTGCGTCGGCATTAGTGTGTGCTTCACCTCACTGTGTGTTCACTGTGTGCTGTTTGTGTTTCACTAATTCACCGATTGGGTTAAATGCAGAGACCAAATTTCCCTCACGGGATCAAAAAAATATATATACTTAATTCATCTCAGTGAGATCCTGACCATAGTCAACCTGCTATTTGTGTACAGCAAGTTTTCAGAACCAAGACTGATGGTCTACCTACCCTCAGTGAAGTCTCCACCCTGGATCATGAAGTTCTTTACTATACGGTGGAAAGTGGAACCTTTATAGCATAGCTTTTTCCCTGTCGTTTTACTGGTTCCTTTTTCACCTGTAAAATAACATAGATAAACACATTAGAGTTTCCACATCTTAGCAAGCATTTACCCAAAGGGCAGACTCTAATGTCCTCAGATATCAATACATTTAACATTCTAATTACCCTAGTAATACTAATATAAAAACACAATGACACAAGATAGACACAAGAATAACAACATAGTATGAGTGTCAAGCATTTCCTGTTGCCAGAGATAGCAAGCATTGCATATTTAATGGTCTCTTCCTTCCGACACTCCTATCTGAACTCCCTGGACAACTCAGACGTCAAACACATGCTTTCCAATCGATTGAAGGTTCTCATACCCGCACACCTGACTGGGACAATGAAGAGTTTTATGACCACATAATAGGTTCAAACAGGTGGGTCAAAGGAAGGACAGACATGAAAAATGCAAAGCAGCAGCAGTTATAATCCACATGACGGATAAACTCTGATTTACTGCTATGTCTCTTAGCGCTGTGAGGAGCAAGCTTCAGCCAACTGTCAGTCTTGCATATTCACCGGGTGATGATTGTGAAACTCTTGTGGGGGATTATTGTGGAGTGGCTGACGAAAACAGCCAGCAATGTGGCCAGGCTGCTCTCGGGTTGCTAACGTGTGGACATGTTGCTGAAGTAACTTGAGATTTTTTTTTTTTTTTTGGCTTCCCGTTCTCAGGAGGAATCAATGAGAATAGCCAGATATGGGGCCAAGGAGAGAAAGAGACACAGAAGTCAACACAGACACACCATATGTCTGTCCTTGCTGAACTCTTGTTACCTAACCTAGCAGGCATGGAGAAAAATGATCAGTCATACTGCAGTTGCCTAGTGCTTTGTAATTTGCTACCATACACCATCAGTTCTTCTCTTGGCCATCTACCTTAGAAGGCCTAGAGAAGAACTGGTGGTGTTTGGAGAACAGACTGTACCTGCTGAGCAGATTGGAAAAAAGAGAGAAAGAGAAAGAGAAAGACAGCAAGAGAGAGAGAGAGAGAGAGAGAGAGAGAGAGAGAGAGAGAGAGAGAGAGAGAGGCTTCACTCAATCCATTTTCCTTTAAAGCTGCCTTCAGATGACCGCGCTCATCTATACAAAAATGTGATATGGGAGCTATTTTGTTACATTCCTCAGAAAGAGCCTGTTAGAGGGATAAGCGTTTCACATTTTAAAAGTGTTGAACCAGCACAATATAGCGTTATATTGCTACATCAATGCAATTTTTTTTTGTTCATGGTAATGGTGAAAAGGTATAGACCCTTTCAACTACATAAACAAACATGCTTTCCCATGGCATTTCTGGTGGTACAGAAAACAACATTGAGCTAATGGTAACTTGGGGATAAATAAAAATAAAATAAAAAAACTCTTAAAGTTGACCTTTTATAGAACACTGCATTAAAGTCTGATACATTTTCATAACTAAATGTATCAGACTTAGGGCCTATAGTAGAAAGGGCCTATAGTTGATGCAACAGTACCTGAGTTTCATTTTAAGCACATTGATGAAAATGTAGCTAAATGTGAGGTCAAATGCCACAGATTGGCCAGCCGGGCGGCACAGAGTACTGGTTACTGGTTAGCGGACTTGTAACCGAGGGTTGCCGGTTCAAACCCCGACCAGTAGGCACGGCTGAAGTGCCCTTGAGCAAGGCACCTAACCCCTCACTGCACCCCGAGCGCCGCTGTTGTTGCAGGCAGCTCACTGCGCCGGGATTAGTGTGTGTGCTTCACCTCACTGTGTGTTCACTGTGTGCTGAGTGTGTAATTCACGGATTGGGATAAATGCTGAGACCAAATTTCCCTCACGGGATCAAAAGAGTATATATACTTATACTTGCTGTGCTGTGCTAATTAAAAAGAACACTCTCCTTATCAAGGTGGGATCCAAATGTAAGGTTGTCAGGGCAACTTTAACAAAGCATCAAGTGACAAGACTATGAAACTTTTGCAGAGAGCAATGAAGATGGGTCATTATATTTGTATTCTAAATCAGTCATTTATCCCAGAGAAATTAAAAACAAATTCTCACCAGTGCACAAACAGAGAAAGTTTTTGCTTGTCTTCGGACAGATATCGGAGAAAAGTTGAAAGACAATACGTCCGACTATAAAACAAAACAGAGGGGAAAAAATGAGACATGACAGGTCACTGTTTAAAATACGCACATTCAAGACATAACACAGCTGCAAGGTTCTCGCGATGCCTCTGGCCCCTCCTTCAACAGTGATGGGATTGTCCATGAATGCAGTTCAAGCACAAATTGTTTTCCCTCATAGAATTTCCTCATACTTTCCCAGCCACATTCTCTCACAGAACGTGTTGCATTTCATGAAGATGCAATAACACAATTAATAGCAGCTCCATGCACACTAAAACATAGTGGTCAGTACGCCAGTCCCTGTTTACCTTGGCCCTACTGGTCTTAACAGCATGTGTTGTAACATGCTAATAACAAGCAAGTAGTGCAAGAAGCACAGCTCAACCCAGTCTGTGGCTGATTAAAATAACACTGCAGGGCATAGGGCCTCAGCAACTCTTCACCCAGAAGTTTACGGCATGGTATTTTAACAGCTTTCCTCCTAAAAACGCCTTAGCACCAGACTGAATTATGTGGAGCTGGAAAAGGTATGCACACCCGAATTGCTACAGAAAACCCTGAAGCCATATTATCTTCACCGCATTTCAGCATTACAATTACCTTTGAAATGTTAACTCTCTAAAACAACTTGTATGATTCAGCATAAAGTAAGGACAATTGGGCCTACAGTCATTTTAAATATAGGCTAATAAATATGGCCTCTCTATACTGTACATGCAAACGTACATTTTGTTTTGTCTTTTTTTGTTGTTCTGAAAAAGATGTCCAAGACCTACAATTGTTCTGTGTACACATTTACTCGTATAGACAGCACACCCCTACAGAGCAAAGGCACTGTGTGAAATATGGCCAATTATAAAACAATATATTTTTTGAATGAACTGAAAAGCCTCTTCTTACCTGGCTCCCGATTGATCTCCACATCAAAGTAGCACTGGGGCCGTTCTTTAACCCCCATGGTGCTACTGAGAACAGTCTAGGCTCCCTGAAACACCAAACATACAAACACATGTAACCACCTTAAAACCTAATTCTCCTCTAGAACAATGTATTGAAGTCACAAGTCTTTCTAACAATAGATTCTTTCTGGGTTTTTGGCAGGTGAATATGTGTACACCGTGCTGAGCTGAGAAGGAAGTGGAATATTTCTTACAGGGTAGAAAGAGAGGGAGAGGGAGAAAGAGAAAGAGAGAGAGAGAAATGGGATAGCCTAACATTCCCCAAGAGGGGAGGAGTGCCTAGCCAGACATGCCAATCCACACTCGTGCCCCTCCAACCAAAGCCCTTTCTCTTATCTTTTACCCACCCCCAACTCAGCCACTCCAACTGTTGCTAAGCCAGAGAGTAGGCATGAGCATCGAGTATCCGCCAAGGCTATTACTTGGCCCTCTAACAGTGTTGTGAATGAGCTGGAGCTGTGGACCAGGGGGATTGGATGGGTTTACTGCTCGCTAGTGTCAGAATTACAGGGCTAAACTGGGAGATAAACTGACAGTGAAGGATGCAGAAGAATATACAGTGGCAGGCTTCCCTCAGCACGCAATGGATACAGTAATGGCTACTGCTTACTCAAGTAGGTTAGAGCCTTAGGTTCTGTAAAATTCCTTGAGAATCTTATAGACCAAAAAAAATAGCTAATTGAATTTCAACTGAACTGGAAAATAAAAGCTCAGAACCAAACATTCTCTGAATGCACAATGGGTGATCACTTTCACTCATGTGACTGCAATTTGTTCGCACATCAAAGCCACAAGAGAAACCACTAGATTTATTTTATTATTTAAAAAAAAAAAAAAACAAAAAACATGTTTAGTTTCACCGCTGAAACACTAAAGAGCTCAAGATAACCTCATTAAGTCTGCTCATTTCCTGTCTTTGGACACACATACCATAGAGAAACACGCATATATATTCTAAAAAGACTTCACACAGAGCCCTACTCCCCAAAGCTGCTCAACCTTCATGTCAAAAATCCACACAGAAACAGATCAGAGAACGTTCTCATTTACACAACTCCATCTTGTTTGACAACTTTACATACATTCCTCTACTTGTTTAGCCACAGTTTTAGCAATAACTAACAGATCAAATGCCTGAAATGTTTAAGCTACACCTTGGGGGTGGGGTTGCCAGCTATAAATAGTACTGTTTTCTCAAGTGCACATTCTTCGGGCTACATGACCTAAATGCTAGCAAATAGCTAAAAGCAGGTAGGCGAAGGTTGTCAGCCTGTCAAGCATTATTAAAATACATTGATGATGATTTCCCCCCCCCATCACTGGTCTGTGAGTAAATAGTACTCGCTAACGTTAGTATGGATACGGGACATTAAAGAAATGACTGATATTAACCAAAACTAGTGCTATAACCTTCCATGTTTAAGGGATTATCAATGAATTTGTTAAATGAGACCTAAACAAAGTAGTTTATCATGTAAAGACGAGATCCCTGACTCCCCATTCGGTGCGACAGACAGCACTTTACTCTAGCAGCTAACGTTAACGTTAACGTTACCTGCTTCATCACATGCAAAAACACATGCAGTGGTCAGCCAACCTGACTAGCACACAAGCAATGGCTCCGTTGTATTTCCTGCAATAGCAACACGTCCATAAAGCATGAGCTGGATATATACTGATACTGTAAATGACAAGATCTTGCCCGTAAAAACACAAAATCAACTATCTGCAACAGCTAACCTTAAGTGTTGAAGGCTTTATGATACCTAACGTTTTTACATAATTCAAAAAGGCTAACGTTACCGTTCTAAAAGAAACCCTTCTGTCTCAGGAAAAGGCAGCCTTTATTTTGTCACTAAGCTAACCGTTGCTCTATAAGTTGCTACAAAATATTGTATTACAGAAATGCAGTTGAATATAACATGCATTGTCAGTAACATCAAGACACCTGAATGTATTACTTTCCAATCTATATAACCTTTCAGCCAATCTTAGCATATAGAAGGCTGCCTAATTTGATAGCATAGTTTGCGACTAGCGAGCTAGCTAGCATCGATTGTGGACTCACAAGAAGATGTCTCGTCGTCGGTGTGGTTATCTTATCTTTTCACCGACAAACAGAAAGGGTCAATCGTGATAATCGTGTTCTGACTAGAACTTTGCTTTGACAGACATTACAACATATGCGGATACGAGGCCTGAGATTACCAAACGAGTTCACTTTGACCGAATCTACCTTACCTGTTCTGTCCTAGCGAAGCTTTGTATTAGACTACGCCGAATGAATTCCCCACCACCAGGCTCAAATGTCCCCAGCTCGGTAGACTAGGAACTTGGAAGGGTCATTTCAGGCAACATGGTCGGCTCGGTGCATATAAAATGAAGAGTCCCCGTTTTTGTCAATTTTGTTAGTATTTTGAGGAATAATTAACTTTCCTTAAAATTGTAAAAAAAAAAAAATCTATCAATGTTATCAAGTTTTAAATATTTGTTGTCGTTGACATTAGAGGGGCGCGCTCAGACCAACAGTCAACAAAAGTGAAACTGCACAAGCCACCGATAATGCGTAGGCGTGTGTGATGATAGGTGATAAGGTTCATCTTGAACAAATGCATGTGGCAGGGAAGTTGACTTGGACCCAGTAGGCTAGTATGAAAATTGTAAATATGAGACATTCTCAATATTGCCCGGTAACCAAAAACTCAACCGAGACAACTGAACTGCTGCTGTTGTCTCTTACATTGGGTTGCTGTGGTGTGGTCAAGAATGCCTACAAATTGAGATGCTTTAGTAGCTCGTCATTCAGGAATGATAAGCATATTACCAGAACCCTTTACCGTAAAATGTATTGCAAAATGCCGTAGAACCAGGTCGACCAAGCTCTCCGCCTGTATCTGTTTCTTTAAGAAGCTTTGACGGAAAGCGGAAGACAGCTTTGTCGTTCCCATGATTCAACGCAAAAACTACAAGATTGGGTCAACACACAGCACAGCACAACAGTGAACTGTCAAAGTCTTACAATAATCAAGGCGTGTAAAGATATCGAGAATATCCAACTGTCTTTACAATGCCCGCGCCAGTTCAAATCAATATATCTTGCATGGTATTTGACGCTTGAAAATTCTGTGATAAAATGAATCTAAAGAAGAGGTAAGGAAAACAATGCGACCCATGTGAAGCGTGGATCAGTTCAAGTTTTTAGAATGCTAGCTAGCAAGCTAATGTTCATTTTTCAGAAATGAAATAAAAGGTCAACCATGTGTCCCACCCAAGACTACGGTTATCTCAGTGTGTGTGAACAATAGATACTTCCAGGTCAAACGCGTGAAATAAGACAATGAAATGTGTTTAATCGTGCGTAGACGTAATTTACCTATCATGCGGCTTTAAGCTAACTGGCTTGTACAAGGTGTTGTGTTTTATCTATGGAAAACCATCTGGCTATTTAGATGCAGCGACACTGATTGTACACCTGTGCACAGTTACTAATATAATGCATTGTGGGAATCTGTGAAAATATAACCATGTTGATTAATTGCTCATGTTTGCATCTTGTCTGTGGGTAGCTTGGAGTCTAACAATGCCATTTCCCCAGTTAACATTAGGATTGATTGCACAGTGAAGCGATTTGACATTTAGTTCTTGAGTCTGGTTCAGCCAGTATTGCAGTGCGAAATGTTTTTTGACAAGTTCTGAAAATAGGCAGCCAGTTCCCAGGGATTCACTATATTTTATCATTTTGTATTATACCATCAGCAACTCCCTCCAAAGGCTAGTCAGTATTTGGAATGAGTTTGACATTTACTGAAAAATGCAAAGCTGGTAAGCCCTTCTATTATGCAACCAGCATGTGCTACAGGTTTCACAGGCCAAGCATAAACATTGTGGAGATCACATTTTTGCATGACAAGTTTATGCTGAGGAACTTACAGTTAAACTGTGTGGAACCATGACGCTACATCTTTATTTCAGAGTTAGTCGAGTGATCAACAACCTAAGCTCATTTGGACACTGACTGTAATCTTGATATCTAGGGATGTGAAGAAATATCCTACTCACTCAGAGATGAAAGAGCCCAGGGCTAGAATCCAAATTGAAGAAGGAGGACATACACATTGTTTAGTGTTGATTTTGGTTATACATGTTTTTCAGAAAGCAATCATAGACAAGCACACAGATAATTGTGGTTAAAACTGTTCCAGAAACAGTAAAACCAGAATATAACCAGAATAACTGATCCTAGGTCTGTAGCATTCTGTTGTTATTCAACCTTGTGGATTGAAAGAGTGTCAATGTAAGAGAATGTCAGAGAACCCCTCAAAATCATAATTTCTGTGTGCTGGCTGATCATTTCAGAGCAGTGCTTTCTTAGGAGGGTAAAATACGCTCTTCGGTGCCTTTCCCCTCAGACCTCCCATGCCTAAGACCCGGATTAACCATAACTATGCAAATAAACTTTAATTACTTACTTACCCACCGACTTAAATGTGCTCTCCGATGCCTCAGACTGTCCATGCCTAAGGGCCAGCCAGGAGCATGCCACTGATCTTTTTCGCCTTCGTGGCGCGGGTCGGAGATGGGCTCCCACTCTCGGCCTCAACAGACTTCCAGCACAACCGGGAGCTGCAGGAGCGCAAGCAGCAGCTGAAGGTCATCTCCAAGTCACTGGCACTCTTCCCAGAGCGAGGGACAGTCAAGGGTCATGACCTCCACATCTAGTGAGTTAACCTTTAATCTCTGCTGCCGACAGACAGACACACAGACATGTGAAAGGTCAAGTTCAACACATAACATTATAGCATTTTTTTGTACTGAGATGGTTGTGGCACAGATTATGTTTATTTTCCAATATGTTAATGGAAGGGTCAACAACCTATGACAATATAAAAAATAAAGGTTCTTTTTTAATTGCCCAGGTGCATTGCACTGCAGTGTACTTGTACCATCAGTGTGGATGGGATTGTTGACATTGAACCCTGAGACATATTGAACACAAATTAATAGCTTTTCATTTGTTTAGCTTCCATTTACTGACTTACCAGAGCTATTGGACCATGAGCCACTCTGTGAGGGGGACTGTGAAGTTGGCAACCATGGGATTGTCTGTGGGTGGGCACATGGTTCATTGGTTAGAGTAATGGTCTGACAACTACTGATAAGTCTCAGGGTCAAGCATGTAGTGAGGTTCTTGGCTTAAGGTATCAAACCATAAATTATGGTGCATATGTGGTGCTTCTAAGAATTAAAACTATGATTCATTTCATCAGGAGCAGTTTGTCCAAATTATGAAGGAAAGATTTATGGTGAAGGAGGAGTTAAATCTCTTGATTTATGCCATTTGGTTTCTTTTCAGTTAGAGATATTTCTATAAACATAATTTGCACATATATTGGAGATAGGTGAGGTTGTTTTCAATTTAAAATCCACTAAAAGCTCCATTAGTGGCATCTGATGGGGAAAAAAAAGATCCATTGTGTCGCACTGCTACTGATAACACTGAAACAGAAGCTCTCTCTTGAGCCAAGTCTTATTTGTCCCCAAGAGGTCAGCTGTTTACTAAATGCCTTCGCCATGTGATTTCCTGGCCACAGCTTCCTGTCAACTGAGGGTGTGTCCTACATGGCGGTGTGCTCCTGCCGGCTCCCTGCCGCCATGGCCTTCTGCTTCCTTGAGGACGTCCGCTGGGAATTCTCAGCCCGCTTCGATGGCTCGGCGGTCGCCCTGGCAAGCAGGCCCTATCCGTTCCTGGAATTCGGTGAGTGCGGTGAAAAACTGACACTTTAGTGAGCAGCATTTGGGATGGTAGAATAATGTCTACACAGTCTACAGACTATACAGTAGACTACATTATGGAGCCATCGGTCAGCCTTCTCTCTTGCATTTGTGGAAGAAATCTGTGCTTTGCTTGCCATGTACCAGTAACACGGTTTTCCACAAGGTGGGGTGCATTTCATGTGGCTGTTGATGTTCTATAGATTACTTTAGTCATCTGGATATTTCAAGGCTCTCCCAATTCTACCACTTTGCCCTACCTGCTCGTTTGCGCATTCGCGTGTGGTGGTATGGTGACACCTTTTTGTTTGGTGATGGAGGGGTAGTGTGATCTAGCCCTGCAAAATAGCTCTCCAAATGGAACGCTGTGAGATGCAGGGTAGATTCTGAGGTATATGTTAAAAAATATAATCCCGTGGCAAATTTGCTGCACCCCCACGCTCATCTGCATCAGTACAGGGGAGGAATTTTAACACTGACTCTGAACACTGATATAGCTAATGTGTAAAATGTTGGAAAGAGAGACACTTTTTTGTAACCTGTTACTAGCCTGTGTATTCATTATTGTGTGTTATGTACGCTAATTGAATTATGAACTTGAGATTAATGGACTGTGTGTGTGTGTGTGTGTGTGTGTGTGTGTGTGTGTGTGTGTGTGTGTGTGTGTGTGTGTGTGTGCGTGCTGCAAACACTAAACAGTAGCCCCTACAGAACCCCTACCCCTTGGGACTCCATCCTGAGTGGGCACTACCCAGTGGAGGGCACTCTAAATGTAGTGGTAGGGCAAATGGAAGATAAATGTGAACATAGCCCAAGAAAAGGCAAATTTTAGCCCATGAACTCCAGGAAGTGCTATAGAGTCCCTCCAATGTGCCATCACTTAACTCTACAAAGTGACTGATTCACAGACATTGTCGTGAACTGTTTTTAATAGGCATCTTGTGTATCTCTCCCTTTGTGTGGATCCCTAACAGACAACATCATTCAGAAGCTGAAGCAGCATTATAACCAGAGTGGTGGGCCCTCGTTAGGGGTGACCCTAGCGGAGGTGCAGGACGAACTGAGGGTCAGCCCTCCCCAAATCGTCAACCTGGAGGACGTACAGCTCGGCAACGGAGCCGCCAATGGCCATGCTGAACAAGTGCCTGGAACTGGTGAGACATCTGCTTTTAATGGAGATATATCTGAGCAATTCTTTTTTGTTTTGTATTTTATTTTGACACTGAGGTATTGCTGTGCATCTGCAAAATATGAGTAGTTACCTGATTTTGCAAACATGTTTTGGTGTGACCTACTAAGGTGAATTCATTTTATGTTGATAGATGGTCTTCCTCACAATTAATGAGAGTTATGTATATGACACAAAATCACATTGCTTATATATGATTCTTGAAGCAAAAACATATTTTAACAAAACATGCATTTGATATTTATGCACTGCACCACCCACCACCGATTGCTAAAAGTAGACTTTGTGCTGTGTGATTCATGCAGGGCCTAACCAGAGACTGGAGCCAGTGTCGGCCCCAGGGATCCTTTCTCTAGTGCTCAACATCATGTGTGCCGCCCTTAACCTTATCAGGGGCGTCCACCTTATTGAGTATACTTTCCAGGCAAGGCATCACACAACAACACCTGGACATTTTTCTGTCAACATCATTTGCTAGTATTGTGCAAATATGATGTGATATTGTATTATTTTGCTGTGCCTTTAGCCTAATATTAAACATTTGTCTGTCCACAGGATGACTATGATGGCATATGGAATGTAGTTGCCTTTCTTTTGGCTTTTCTTTGCTGTGTTTGCCAGGTAATGAACTCTTATCTTAGGTCTGCTATCTAAAAATGGTTATCTTTCCATTCAGCAGTTGCATGAGAAATTCGATATTGCAGTAGGAAGCAGTTGCAAAGTCAGTAATATCCTGCTTGAGGTTTCCTCTTCCAAATTGTCTTTCAGTGTCAGCTTTACCTATTCCACTCCTCTCTGAAGAGGCTCAAGGCCTTCACCCTCCTGACCCTCATCATCTTGTGCAACGGCTTCTTGTTCGGGCTGAGGAACGTTTGGCAACTGACCTTCCATGTGTCTGTGGCCTGCCTCTCCACAGCCCTCACCCTCACCAGGAAACTGCAGGACAGGATGAGTGACTGTGGCGTCTGAGAGCCGTAATGGCCGCCAGCTAACCCAGAGTGCAGGTGGGGAGAAGCACCCATATCAGACATTGGATTTATTGCAATATAAAGGAATGGATGTGTTTTTGCTTTTTTGTTGGAAGAGTTGGTTTTGGTTGTGTGTTGACAGTGCACTGAAATCAACGGTGTTGTCATCAACTGGTGTGCGTGTGTGCGTGCGCGCGTGCATGTGTGTGATGTTTGACCTGAGATGGCACACGTTGCCAAAATGACATGGTTTGGACTTTGTAGTCATGAAAGTTGCCGTTGCCAGTACCAAGGGCTAAGTACCAACACAACTTAGGGCTAGGAGGTGATAAAGGGATTTTGAATGGTATCTTGACAAGTCTAGGCATAGGTGAGCGGTGCCGTTGATGAAGGTTGAACAGTATTCCATCCAAATAATTTCAGTTTTACTGAAACACCAGGCAAGGAGCCTGCTTTTAATTGGTTTACAGGGTTATGAAGCAACGTAGATTGGTAGTATAAGATTTGCACTAGGATTGTGGGTTTTTGTTTTGTTAATTTATTCCATTTCAACTCATCCAATGCAATTTTGTTATTAAAATCTTTATTTGTCTTATAATGATGTGTAAGTAAGTAGCTACATACTTATGTAATTAGTAATTTTGTAATTTTGATAATGTTTCATGTATAACTGTTTGTAGATGAATTTGCAAGAGGTCTTAATACTCCTTTAATGGTATAACTCAGTATGCCTAAGCTGGTGTGTTTGTGGCTGACATAAGCTCGACTAGTTTAGAATAGCTTTTGCACTTAGTCATTGTTTACAATATATCAGTCTCTGATAGCGAGGTTTATAATTTGTTATTGTGATTGAAAGTTTATTTGATAGCCCTGGCCTATACGTCCCCTACTTTACCATGTTTCTGTGGTCAGTACACAATCATGAAAAAAACCTGTGTGATGACCCATAGTACAGTTCTCTGAGGGAAGGCCAGAGAAGCTAGATTACAATGATATGTGGTAAATATTACTGTTGCAGGCAACTGTACATGTATGACCCTGTGTTGTGACAATGGTATTAAGTGGAAACACGGTTAATAATATACAATGTCTGTGCAGTTAACAATGTGTATGGCTTGGCAACAATATTGAGCAGTGAACCGTTTTAATGTCATGTCTTCTCTTTGCTACAAAGATAGATTTTGTTTGCTGAAGATCAGTGCAGCTCAGAACATTGATATCCAGAGGTGGACTAAGTACACAATTCCCTTACTTAAGTGAAAGTATAGATACACCTTGTCAAATATTACTCCAATACAAGTGAAAGTTGCTAAGTCAGATTTTTACTTAAGTTGAAGTACAGAAGTATTTGCTTTTAAAAATACTTAAGTATTCAGAAGTACAAGTTGTCCTTTTTTATGTATTGTAATGTAATGTTTATTTGGTCAGTAATAGGGTATACATCCTTTGGTCAGTCATAGGACTTGAACAGACCTTTAGTTCCTTACATCCAACAAAAACATTTGGCCTATTTTCATAACTTTGCAACTGTTTAAATGGATGCAACAATATAATTTAAATAAAGGTTGAATTCACAAATCTAAAACATTTTCACCACTAAACACAAAACCAGATAACTCAATTATGAGTAGTAGATTATTTATCGTTTAATGATGTACACTAAACATCTAGCTATGTGGTGAATGTCAGGTGATTTCATTCCAATTTCACAATTATCTTGGAGGATAGCCTGGTTAACACCACCACTTATCAAATCTCATTTGCTAACAGGTTTGTCTGGGTTCTCCCAGACTATATGGACAATGTTCTGATGAAGAATCTGTTGTCAACATCATTACCATAGGCAATTCAGCTAAGTTCAAATTGGACTATTGAAAAAAATGAACTTCAAGATTGTTTTTCGCATTATTGCATTCAAAGAATCAAATGTGGTTAAAAGTAACAAGTAGGCTACTCATGCTAATATTTCAAAAATAGTGGAGTCAAAAGTACAGTATTTGCCTTTCAAATGTAGTGGAGTAAAAGTCACAAGTTTCCAAAAAGATTAATACTCAAGTAAAGTACAGATACTCAAACATCATACTTAAGTAATCATGTAAATATTCTTAGTTACTGTCCACCCCTGTTGATATCATTGTGATGTTGAAGGACAGATAGGAGTAAGATAAGAACAAGATAAAAGATTAATCAGGTATAACTGCTAGAATGTACCTTCTGAGAGTTCATCTGAAATGATAGCTGGCCAATCTCTTGCCAGAGAGAGTGAGAGTGACTTATTAGTTGTGGGCAAGGTTAAAAGGACCAAACTTACTTTTCCAATTGACACAAGTTCAATTGATAGAATGAATTCAATTTATACAAAAAAAATGCTGCGCTCAAAGATCATACTTGACTTAATCAGAAGATATCACTTTTCTTTAAGATCTGTGGTTGACAGTTCAATTGACATTGTAATGTTCAATTAACATTATATATTTTCTTCTGTAAATGATGTGAAGTCTGTGGTTCACCAGACCATTTGGACAATTTAACTTTTCAACATTTTATTACCACTGCAAAAGGAGACAATGAGAAAGACTAAAACAAGGTTTAAACTCTCCAATTATAGCACATATTTGCTTACTCTTCAAGCATGGCAAATTGAGTACTACTGTTTGTTTTTACACTGTTATCATGTAATGGCTTATCACACCAATGTTAAATCAGTATACTGAGGGGCTGTTAATATTACAATAATCTGCACCGTCATTTCAGAACAGTTCCTCATGGTATTCTTGCCCAGAGCATGGTTGTATAACAAAAGATAGTAGCAATGCTCGCCATTAAGCTCAAGGTATAGACATGAAAGACACTGGGTTGTGTGACTGGGGGCTTTTTTTATGGGTGCTTAATAGTGAAAGGCTGCATATTTGTTAAACTTTCATTAATAATTTAGCAAAAGACCTCAAGCCAAGCTTAGCCTAGCGATTTCATGATGTGTTTCTAATCAATGAAGGAAATGGTTTTGAAGGAGATGATGGGTCTTTTTTTATATTGCATTAGAAGTATAGTTTCAGCATAGACAAAACTGTAAATTATGATGTCTTAAAGCTACACTCTTCAAATTATTGCATTTCCCAAGATCCCATTCTCAGTAAATCTAATGCTAAATTATACTTGTTATAATAAGTTATATTCTTGCACTGCTCTTTTAAACTGTTTTACACTGCAAAAAATGAATTCTAACCAAGTGTTATTGTTCTTATATTAAGATTAAAAAATCTATTTGGTATTGTTTTTAGTATGAAAAGACTTACCTAGCGCCCTCTCAAAAGATAATTTTGACTTAATTTAAGAAGACTTTAACTTATTTTAAGGAGTCTTATGAAGACAAATTTGCTCAACGCACTGGCAGACAAATTTGCTTGTTTAGGACAAATTTGCTTAACGCACTGGCAGACAAATTTGCTTTTTAATTTTTTTAATTAAGTCAAATGATTTCACAAGAAAGCGCTGGTAAGTCTCTTTATACTGAAAACAATACCAACTAGTTTTTTTTATCTTGATATAAGATTAATAACACTTGGTTAGATTTTGTTAGATAAGCAGTTTTTGCAGTGTAAACTACAAGGACAGGCAATGACGAATTTTAGTGATGCCAAGAACAGCAACAATTTTACTTTCATAAAGATGGGAAGTTGTTTTTACATTGGTCTTTGATCTTTTTTACGTATTATTTTAATAACAGGGTCTTAAAGTGGGGCATTTTGACCAAATGAATGATTGAACATTATGGATACCTGAATTGAAAATGAAGAAACATGAATAGGCATTTTTGAAAGTAAAAACATCAGACAGCGAAAGCTTGAATTGTCAGTTGTGTTAAGTATTTATACAATTTTCTAAAAGGAAAAAGTCAGTAAACCAATGCATATATTTTACAGTATTGTACTGTGTGTGGAAATACTGTAATACTTTTGAATGCAAGAGTTATTTGATTCCCCAACCTTGACATCTCTTTCATTGACAAATCACCAAATGGCATCTTCTAGCATCTCTCCCTCAGTGTATCTGAGGTGTATGATGCAAGTTAATCGATTTGAATTAGGGGTTTCACATGTTTTACTGTGCAATCCCTAAACCAGAATGACAGTAGAGTTGGTCAGGGTTGGTTTTATCTGTTTTGAGAAGCAGGCTCATCCCCTATTTAGAAACATGAACAGTCTAACGGTGTGTCTTTTGATCCTGCAGTAAGCGGAATATCACATTTTATAACTTTATCCAAATGTTATGTCTTGCGCTTTGTTTGGGGAGTGAGACTCTTACTCAGTTCAAAAAACTTGCCAAAACACAGGCTGCTATTCACTGGAGTGTATAGTAATTCATGTGTTGTTTAAACTGACGTCATTAAATGCAGCGCTTTTTGTACATTTTTCTGTGTGTGTTTTCTTTATGATGCTGATGCTATAGGTAAATATGAGTGAACATATATTTTTGGATCATTTGACAATATAAAATTGATGTATTCATTTATTCAGTAATGTATCTTACATTCAGCCCCAATGTCAGCGATATACCTGATCATCTGAGGATTCTTTTAAACAACTACAGTACCTTCAAGGAGACACTAGGGGGCTCTAATACACCACTCAGTTGCATGGCCTCAACTTTAACATACAGTAGTCAAAAGAATAGGATATCCATTATATCCCAGTAGTTGTACTAACTGTATAATTGAGTGGCATAGCAGCCTGATCATTTGTTCTGAGGAAGTTTATTTCCTGACTCCACTGCATTATACAGACTCAAAACCCTCACAGGCATTGTGTGGTCATTAAGTAGGCCTACACTGAAACAAGACTTGCCAGGCCAAATAGCACGGGAAGGAGGATTAAAGTCATTACCACTCATTTTGGAAGAAAGTCTGCTGCTCAAATAAGGGGAATTAACTTTTAACCAAAGCAAAACTTGTCATGAAAGAGAAGTACATTCAGATAGATGCCTCTCCCTGGTCCTAAAGGATTTGTATAACCTCATTTGAATGTGTTGGCAAGAGGTTAAAAACAAGAATATTCCTATTTTGAATATTTTAAGAATCCCAGCAGTTGAAATAGATGTGTCTGACTTTTTGAAAAGGAACACAGTCTTATCGTTGGATGCGCTCAATGTCTAGTTACAGCCGCGCTTGGCCATGAGGTTTTGAAATTTTGAACAAAGGCCCTCTTGCAGTCTTAAACATCCTGAATAACCTGGGAAAGCTATGACGTTAACAGCCACACAAAGCCACACACAAGCGAGGAGGAGAGACAAAAGAAGGCCTTTGCTTAGGAAGTGGTCTAGTGAGGCTTTGCAGCATCACTGTGTGGGTTTTTACCGCCTTGGTCTGAAAACCATCAGTGGTCATTGACATCAACATCAAAACTATATATACATTGACATCAAATATGACAGGGAAAAAAAATGCTTTCAAAAAAGCCCCCTGCTAGCTGAGTATGATTGCCATGTGACACTGAGCTTGACAAGTCAGAACTATCTTGACAAAAATAACCTTAACAGCCTCAGAACATCACTGAGATTGCTTGAAATTGATTTTGACCAAAACATCCTGAATGACTTCAGCCATAACTATTGCCTAGAAGTCTCCTGTCTTTTACTGTGTGATTTAAATGATAAGAGGAAATGTGGTGTTCTCCATCAGCCATTTTTTTGCCACTGTTGCCTGATTATGCAGACATGATTGAATTTGACAAGATAACTCCTCGTTCCGTGATGGCGTCCCTCGTGAGTCACCGGAGCTGCAGTGACACTCTGCGTTTATATGGGTCTGGCTCATCTGATTGGGCGCTATTTGGGCTGTACTTAACACCTTTAGAGTGATGATCCCCTGGGACATTACCACGGTACCCCCTCCACTTACAGCTTGAGATTGGGGCTGTGAAGACTGGGGGTAGAGGTGATAGTTGTGGAAGCAATCGCTTGACGCTAATGCTGCTTACAGACCTACCATCTCTTAGCCATCATGGTCTCCCCTCTCCTCATCTCGGCTCTGCTTTGCTTGTTAAAAAAAAACCCTAAAGGGAAGATTATATTGACTTGAGCTGTAAGCAGCAGAACTTGGTGGTGGTGGTGGTGGTGGGGGGGGAGACGCTCGCTGTGGTACAGACCTCCACAGTCCACTTTATCTCCCCAAACAGAGGCGCAGATGGGCGCTGATCCTCTGCTGGCATAGTGGGATTATGGTCTGCAGGATTGGAGAAGTTTGATCACCTCCCACCTCGCCCATCAAAGACGACTGGCAGATGTCCCCAGGTGTACATTGTGCTTAAACCTCCACCCTAGCGGTTCATCTGGTGAATCCACTTGAACACTTCAAATAATACCTTCATAGACACACACACATTCACATACCACTAATGCAAACACAAACGCGCACACACACACACACATCACTCATGCACACACATGCATATGCTCACACACACAAAGATGCATACACACATTCACACACAAATATGCCTCCATTCAACCACCACTATCACTACAAAAAAGAAAAGAAGACAGAAAATGTTTTTAATGAAATTCACACTGAGGGAAAATCTCCCAGGGCATCTTCAAAGGAGTGAGCTAACTCAATTTGATTTGGCAAGCAATCATGGCCATTAATATTATTAGAGCTGACAGGCTTTTGTCTCCATTCAGATAAACTAAGCCTGTGGGTTATTAGAGGCAAAGGTGAGTGTTGAGAGAGAGAGATTGCACAGCTCTCCCCAGACTACACACTCGGGTCAGACAGTCTTCTCTTCTCATCGCTGTGCTATGTCATTGCATACAATTCCAGCAAGCATTTTCATCCAGAGCGATACAGACCAAGAGCAGTCATTTCATTCATTCGTTTATCTAAAGTCTTTGCGATTTGCCAGTTTTTTGGGACCTGGATGAGGGTCAACCTGCCCCAAGCAGAGCGATGACAACCAAAGGATCGGAGTTCCGTTAACATGGATAAGGGGAGACGGGTCGGGTCACTTGATTGCAGGCAGATTAAGGCAGTCATGGGGAGGTCTTGTGACAATCTGCTAACCTTTGGAGCTTCAACATACAAACAGTAGTTCATGCATGAGTTCAGTGTGAGGTTATTATTATGGTTACAGTTTATGCTTCCCAAATAATAGCATAACTAACTAATAACTGAAAGCTGATAACTTTTTATCTCCTTAATGCCATTTCCCATTCTTATTATCATATTATTTCCATGTTGATGTAGGTACTGTGTGTCAGAGCATAAAAGATTTTGGGCAAGAGAGAGGCAGATGCTGGAACAGCTGAGAGTTGATCTAGAACAGGTCATAGCTTAATCTAACTCAGCAGGTGAATACAGACAGATGCAATCTGCTAGAGTTTGACTAAGCCAGAGGAAGTGTATGTACTTTGGAATACATCTCAAATTCCTCATTTAAACAATTAAAAACTCCTATCATAAGCATATGTTTTAAATCTAGATAGATACCTTTTGCTATAGGCAGAATAGTAAACAGAAGGTGAACCAATGATATCAAATCTATAGTCAAATGTCCTTGATATTAATTGCTGCATCATTTATACACTCAGAAACATTGTCAAATCAACAGGTCTAATTAGCAACTGATCAAGTCTCTCTCTCTCTAACCATTCAACTTCACTGGTGGCTGTTTAAAGGTTAATCAAGATAACAAATAATTAGGAAATAACATCACTTAAATGTCTATTTTAAATAATGATAAAGCTTTAGTAGAACATTGTATCCTCTTGTGCCTTAATTAATTGAGATCCTCCACCGGCACCTGTGAACTTCAGAAATATCTTCTCCTGAAGAGTGGAATAGAGCATTGAGGTCTCTCATTAGCATAAATATGATGGGCTCTGCTCCGAAGCAGCCTGGCATGATGCCTCATTGTTTTTGTTTATTTGTTTGTCTGTTTTTTTTTGTCCTGTTGTTTTGACTGCTGCAAAGGATAATGCCCAGACAGGTCAGTCAAGTAGCTCATGCTGGTTATTCTGTGGAAATCAGACCATTTCAGCTCTCCATCCTATTGTGTGGCTACATTCCAATGGTATATATGTGTATGATATCTTAATATATTATGTCATTTCCCTCAGGATGATTGAAATTTCTCTCTCTCTCTCTCTCTCTCTCTCTCTCTGGTGTGGCCCTTACTTATCTGGCCTGTGGATCAGTTCCAGATCAGCTGGCTCTGATCTGGGAATATTGTGGGAATATTCACTCATGCATGGGGAATTTCATTACCATCATAACACCAGTAAATACACTGATGCAATTGTGATTGTTTATGTACATACATTCCACGTTTAATAAATTAAATGTCAAAAAGTCTCAGTAGTATTTATTTGTTTATTATATAAATGCAGAACACATATTACCAATTCAATGTGATAAATTAACATAGGAATGTTTCAGAAGATCCCGTTCTGCATGAACACACAGCGACTTGTGAAGGAAGGAACGGGCCCAATTTAGCTGCATTATCTTTCAAGCTGTTCCTCTGACTGTATATTGGTGTCAGCTGGAAATAAACACTATTCACAAGAGAAATATAGCGTTCAGCAATTCTTTCTTTCCATCTCTTTCAAAGACAGCTTCCTCTTAAACGTTCCAAACGTCCCCCAAAACAATAATATAATTCCTTCTTGATTAAAACAGATTCGTTTTTTTTTTTCAGTGCCTGATTCGTGCTTTTTGGGTACATTATTTACCAAGATGTGCCCTGTGTTGTTATTTGTGAAACCGTTCCTCGCAACCCATGTGAATACAGCTGTTTTAACTTATTTATATCTAACCTCATTTTACAGTTTCTCCTCCGGCATCAGGTGGTAGTAGTAGGCTAGGCACTCAAACACAAATATTCACAAAGAATTGGAAGATGCCAGGAGCAATGAACACATTCACAGACAAGGACGTAGTTTTATTAATATTGTAAAACAGCTGTAAGATCGTGCGGGTAAAGATGAAAAGGGGGAAACGTTCCGAAAGTCCCCACTGAGGTGTTCCAAGCAGCCTCGCTGCCGGGCTTTGCCGAACGAGCGAGGTGCCATTCTGGCCGCGGCATTGCGTTGTGACTGGATGTGTCCTACTAGTGTTCTCAAGAGCAGCAGTTCCCAAAGGGGCCTCATGCGACGGCATGCGGGCTTTGGCTGATTTAATCAAGGTGACTCACCACACTCCACGCGCGTACTTCAGTTAATCTGTTGCGGTGGTTCGCGGGGCCGAGCGAGCGAGGCAAGCACCAAGCTAGGGCTGGGGTTTGGAGCGGAATTTCAAACACACCATTAATCTTGGTGGGAGCACTCAGGCTGCATACAATGCGCACTCTGATGAGGGAGAAGACTGATGTTGCCAGCCTACACTGCCAGTAATGTAAATGAGAGTGCATGAAGCTCAATCGCTCAGCCTCTGTTAAAGTATGTTATAAATTAGAACAATAAAGGGCCTCTTATTCCAGGCTAACTAGCTTAAGCAGCATATATAAACACTGATCTATTTTTATACACATCGGCATTAGCCTACTGTATGGACAGAATAAGGTTCTTTGAGGTCTTGCAGGTTCATTGGGGGCATGTCCATAGCGTGGGCCAAGGGCACCAAAGGCAACCATGAAATTTGAACGACTCTCTCTCTGCTGAGACTCCCATTCCTTCCTGGAATAGGAAGTGTTTCTGCCCCTCAGCCCCTTCTCCACACTTATTAAAGTCTTAGAAAAACTGGGCACTGGCACTGGCATGTTATTGTACCTGTCCACTACTGAGTCTCTTAGTTTAAAAGTATCTCTTAAATAAATGAATAAAAACACATGCTTGAGGATGGGGATGGAGCAGCAGACCAGGTGTCCCTTTTTAATTTCCCCTTTAATTTAATTTAGTTTAATTAATCTAATCTAATTGAATTTAGTAATTTAGTCCCTTTAAATACATTCAGTTTAATTTAGCCTAATTTAATTTAATTTATTAAAATCATGAAAAATGATATGACGTGACATTTATACGTCCAAAAATCACCAGAATAATTCGTCTGTGCACATCAAAACAGCATATGTCACTATATTCTCAACCAATTAATGGGTAGTAAAAGGTCTTTGGTAAGCTGGATTTGAACCTTCCTTTAAGCATGCCTGCATGGTCAAGAGCAGATAAGCTTCACCGGTGTTTGATGTGAGGGGTCCACCAAATCCCTGAGTAAAATCCACACCTCAGGAGAAATCAAACACATAAACCTTTTTTTCTCCCAAAAACCCCCATCCTTTTCTACTTTTGTTATGGTGGCATGGTTCGCCACTAACTGCACAGTTTGCGGCGTTCTATTCCCCATTGAGCCAATCGAGTGGGTAGAAAGAAGTGGGCCCAGCCATCCTTAAAATGGTGAGGCCATAACGAATCATCCATTATTTAACAGTAACTCTTTCCCCTGATCCCAGTGCACATCTCTTGATGACTTATCCATTTAAATTCCATCTTAAATTAAATCATTGGGGGGGGGGGAGGTTGTTCAAAGCCAGACTGTGTGCGCTGGGTAGTTAGAAGACAATTAAAAGAATTGAAGCCCCCGGCTCATTTTGATAAAAGTTCTTGATAGAGCGTGTTAAACTCATTCCTTTATCTTTGTTATTTTAGCACCCGAGAGGTGAGCTGGATTGCCATCCAGAGAGTTTTGTGTTGGGGGTTAACAGAGTGGTGGGAGTTGTTCCTGTTGGTTGTTTGTCTGTCTATCTGCATCCTTGTCTCTATACTACTTCAAGATCAAACTTAGTTGTGAAGGGCTGATTCTGTGGATTTCATTAGAGGGGACATGTTTTACCAATTTTTCCACAATTTTAAATAATTTCTTGAGGTCTTAAGAAAACATCTATGTCATACTTTGGTCAAAATATCAAAAGGATGTGGTACCACAACACCCTATTCAACCATGTCTGAAGATCATTGTTCAGAATGGCCGTTTGTGTGCCTGTTACAAACAAGACCATTTTAACAAGGGAAAAAAGCTAACTTTTGCAGTTTTGTTCTTCAGTCATGAGTGTAGACTTGATCCAGGTAGGTCTGGATTGGAGTGGTCTAATTCAACAAGCTGGCAGAAATTATGTCACTAGCCAACTAATCTGATTGGTGAAAACATAGATCCAAAGGAGAAATCCTCGGCCATAACATTGACTGCTTATTGTAGGCCTATATGATATGTCTTATGTTATATGTCTCATGAAAGCATAGCAGTGTGATCAGGTTGGCCAATTGGTGGGTAACTTCCTCTCGGGCAAAAACAAAGCGGTGCTCTCCCATATTGCTTGGTAGCCTATACAAGTTGCCCGTCGCTGGTCGAGCATAGGACTGCAGCCTTATCCACCCCAGATTATAATTGTTACAGTACGGTAAGAATTTAATCAGTGCAAGGGTAAATATGGTAGGCTAGCTGTACTGTCATGCCACTCTCATATATCTGTATCAGAACTTAAGTATCGTAACACCTCCATTTATCACCCATTTCGTCCGAAAATTCTTCTTCAAAATAACATCTGATAAATGAACCTTATATTTTCAGTAGCCATAGGTGTGTAGATTTGAACAAAATCTTGTTTGGTTCTTACCGGGGCTTTTACTGCCTGAAATATCCGATTTTGTTTACCGCGCTCGGAGGTTAGTGCTGGCCTGGTGGGTCGTCTACTTCCACCCTTTCATTGGCACATGAACGGCTAGACTGAGAATTCTCGTCGCTACCTCAAAATTCCACTGGAGCTCAGCCTTACAAGACTGTTTATAGCTCTTCGAGTTATGGTAAAATGTAATTTTTTGTAGCTAATTTAGATACACATATGGTGTGGGTGCTTGCGTTTCTTTAGGAATCCGCCGTCTTGGTAAGTATAGAAATTAATAGTAATTGACACATACACTAAAGAGGACGGAAACACGGGCTGGTGCAAAAGGGGGCGATCCGATACAAAGTAAACAGCACCACGTCTCTGTGTGCTGTTATTCATGCACACATGCTACCCAGATGGTCTAGAGCAAAGATTCTAGAGCAGAGCTCTGTACTAGAATCTTTGGGCTAGAGTCAGCTGCTAGGTCACATAAAGTCCAATAGGCAGCTGTAAGGTCACTTGATATTTCAGCACGGTTTACATGGACAGCACCCTCAAAGTACTACTAAAGAGCAGTTAATGCTATATGCGCTTGTTTGGACGCAGCGTTTGTAGGAGTCAACGATCATGCATAGAGATGATTTATGACCGATTTATGAAAAGTTCGGTCTACAACCTAGGATCTGTTTTTAGATGTAAAATAATTGCAGTCACCTTACTATTATTCTGGTCGCCACCTTCTTGTGAGAAGAGAGTCCGTACAAGGTGATTACTGAGCATCTTGTTTCTTGGTGTTTTAAGCTCCCAACGTTGTCTTCAAGGCAGCGCTGCCTGGTAGGCGCTAGGGTTAGACATGGGTTAGGGTTAGGTTAGGGGAACATGATATTTGGTGGAGTGGGTGACTGTGAGTGCACTGGCCGATTGGATCCAACCACACCAACAAGGAGGGGAATAAGGGTAGGAAAAGGTCAACTGTCTATAAATAAAATAATATATATATAAAAAATATTTAATTAAGAAATATGTATATTAGAAAAGGGAAAGAAAGAAAGAAGAAAAATAAATAAATACTTAATGAAGGGTTAAGATAAAGGGTTGGGTTTAGGCCAAGGGGCTGGTTAGGATAAGGGGTGGGGGACTGGAGTCGGCCTTGGGGGTTGAGGTTAGCCTGAGGGTGGGGGCAATGGTTAGCCTTAGGTGGGGTTGCGGTTAGGCTAAGGGGCCGGGGTTGGAATTTAGCCAAGTGGCTGGAGGTTAGGTTAAGGGGTAGGGGTTAGGTAAAGGGGTGGAGGTTGGGGTTAGGCTAAGGGGTTGGGGTTAGGCTAAGGGGTGGGGGCTGGGGTTGGAATTTAGCCAAGTGGCTAGAGGTTAGGTTAAGGGATAGGGGTTGGGGTTAGGCCAAGCAGCTGGGTGGGGTTAGGGTTAGAGTTAGGGTTAGGATAAGTTGCCTTTAAGTCAATGGTGGCAGCGCTGCCTGGAAGACAACGTTGGGGGCTTAAATCACCATCAAGCAAAAATCTCCTCCTTGTGTATCCATTGACCATAACTTATTCTGCATTTGGTAATCAACTTGTAAGGACTTCTGTTAGCAAGATGGTGGCAACTGGAAGAAAAAATCATCTAATGCACTGACTGCACAAACAGTCCTATGGTAAACCCTGTCTGTACACTTACAAAGATTAAAATACTTTGGTTTGTCTGCAGGGACCCTCTTCACAGTATCATAGAAAAGTAATGATACAGTATATTGAGCCTGATCAGTGGCTTAAAGTTCAATGCTATTGGGAAATTGGGCACAGATCTGGTCTAGAGCTCTAGACCTTGTCTGGGGTCAGCTGCTATTGAGATAAGGTTATATAAGATAAGATTTCATTGCCACGCAACAATGTTAGTGGTAATTCTTTGGTACACCAAGATGATGGCTTGAGAAAGAAAAGGTCTAAACCAGTTCAGTCAGTCAACAATGAATCTACTATGTTAAACAGTGCAGTAATAAGTCAGTGATTTCAGCATAGAGATAAAATGTACATCTTCTCTGATCCCAAAGTTGATGTGTATGTTTAATATGGGGCAGACCTTGAACAGCCTCCAAGTAAATTTTTGCAAACTTTTGGAATTGCGTTCTGGCGATCCTTTGATGAGTTTGCTCCCATGTGGTGGTTGCATGGCACAGAGTTTAGTCCTTTCATCATGAGGCCACCCTCCGCTTAAATCCCCAAAATATGCAGATGGTGTGAAACAGGCCTGTCATCTGAGTCCACTGTAGCGTAGAAAGGCATCTTAGTGCGCTTTTCCACACCAAGAGAGATTTTTATGGGGGGACATATCTAAGGGGACCACAGGAGAAACTATTTTCCAAACTCAGTCACACCCATGTGAAGCACACCATACCTGCTACACTGTCGTTCTGAGAGTTTTTACATATTTATGTGTTTATACAAGACACTTTATGTAAGAACATACATACTGATAAAGAATTAGAATAGCTCAAATGTAGTATTTTTTTAACAGTATAAAGACAGTCGCGTCACAGTTCTCCACATGCATTCGGTTGCTTCCCTGAATAGATTATAATGTTTATTGCACCTGCATGATTTGTCTTACCCAGAGCAACACAATGAAGCCTAGTAATAATGGAAAATCTAGTGATGTTTTTGTTTAGTCTGAGTCTGAGTGTGCTGTCTGTATTTGTGATATACAGAGTTTAATCTGTGGCTTGTTTGGCTGTAATCCAATTTGTGGTGCGTCGGCTCCAAATAATTGGACATATACGAACCCAGAGGCTTTCTCTCTGAACGGTGCAAATAATCAGATAAGTTGAGGAACACATTAGAGACATCTGTTGTCTAACAAACTTCAAATGCATAAGTATTATTTAAAATTTAGTGGCGTCTGTAGTTACAGTTTATTCCAGCATAGTTACCTAAACCTAATCCATGTACCAACACCTAGAAAACCAATAAAACACCTTCACAAGAAGTGAGAAAATTCGCATTGCAGATAGTCTGAAAAGCGTGTGTGCGTGAACAGCCTTGCACAGCTTCTGACCCAGCCTGATGTATGTGCTGGAAGGGATGCACAGATGGCCTCTCACACGAGAGATATGCTCTGCATCCAGGGCCATCATCAGGAAAATCACTCCCTGTACTACAGGCCGCCCCTTCATCCTTAAAGCCAAGCACTTTCCGTAGTAAAGGCTGGCAGACTCTAAATGCAAGATGAATTCTGATTTTCCTCGATGGAGATAAACAACAGGAAAGGAGTCTCTTAACTCTCGCTGAATTATGTATTTGCTCAAGAGAGGGGAGACACTTATTATAATTGTTTAAATTTTTCATATCGGAGGCAGGTGGTCAGCAGGGTAACCTTGCTCTTTGTGATCTACATGCTGTTAGGAGAGGTGGAAAAAACTCCAGCGAAGTCCCAGCGGATTGTTGAGAAATAGCTGACTGAATGAGAAGGCAAAACACCTCACCATTTTGCCCTAATGAAATATATTCATGAGCAGATCCTCTGCCTGCCTGCCTTGTGGTGTCATGATTACGGGCCATATCACGTATTTACCTGATCTGGGGAGACCTCGAAGGCCACATTAAATTCAGTATGGCAGATGCTCAAATGACCAGCCTGTTTTCCCCACCAGAAACAAATTTCCTATCAATAATCTTGTGTGAATTGACTTAAATATATATATATGTAAGCCTGAAAAATGAACTATCGTGCATTATGGTGCGAAAATACATTCAGATGTTTTTAACTGAGCAATGTTTCAATCCAGTGGTCCCATCAAGATTAGACAGGTTATGATATAAGTCACGAAGAACACCCAAAACACATTAAGAGTTTGTTAAGAGGTTTTAAAGTCACTTTGAGAGAAGTAAAATAAGAAAGAGAAGAAGAAAAGACACTCCGGCAAAAATAGTTTTTGAGTGCAACTTCACGAGCTCCAACATTTAAAGAAACACTTTCTTTCTCACTGTGCACTTACAGCCACATCAATGTTTGAGGGCTCTTATAAATACTGTAAGCCACTCCAAGGCAAGACATCTGGCATCTTTAGTTGGACAACAACCATTTTTCCTCCCAGCTCATTAAAATGCAGTACCCTGTGTATTTTCTAATTAAGGAACATGATAACTGTATGTAGATGACTTATGCATAGGGACTGATGGGAGCTAAGCGAGGAAATCTAGGAGGGGAACAGGACATTCAAGAACCCTTGTTTCCTACGTACTTCTGGTGTTCTTACAATGAGAGCAGTGTGCATTAATGCAAAACAGATTTGTTATAACAGATTAAAAAAGGAAACCAAATAATTGGGAAAGAAATAACCCAATATTGTTTCATCATAAAGAGAGAAAAAAATGTTGGACTGGCAATTCATTAAAAACAAACCTGAATTTAATTTGCAATAACTGTGAAGAAGGAAATATTATGTATAAAACAGGGCTTGTATTCAGACAGGTGTTAACCAGAAGTCATTTTCATGCATGTGACTTCTATCAGCAGACAAAGACCAAACAGCGGAGAGGTTAGATTACTGAATTAAGACTTTTTCCTAGGGGCATAGGACTTTTTAAATAAGTTCTTTCAAAACGTGTCACACGTTATGCACTGTGTGACACTATCAAGGAACATTCTTGATTGTGCTTTCTCTATGAACATTTGTTCTGGAACTTTAATAAGTAAGAAGCAGAGCAGAGTGGCGACAGCACAAAAGCTTTTTACATCATGAAATATCATCGGCCAGTAGTGATAATCAACTCCCTTTTATACCTTCGGTTGCACACTCACCCTCCTCAAGAGTATATATTATTATGAGCCTTTAACTGAAGGAGAACAAATAAAGTGACGGCATAATGGACTTGTGTGGGTCTGACCTGACATGATTATGCTGGCTGTACATGGTGAGACCCGTCTGAGGGGTGGTCCTGATGCGGCCTGTGGGAAGCGTTCTTATTTAGAGGCCTTGTGTGGGTGTGTGGAGTGGGTGTTGTTGCTAGCTACGAATGGGAGCAACTAAAGGCGTGCTAAACCACTGAATAAGAGAGGTTTGATGGCTCTAAGGCCACCACAGGAGGATAAGCGGGTGGGTGTGTTTTACTCAGGCTAAGCTTGAGCACATAATGAATGGCTTTTGTCAGCGTTCCTTCATGAGGACCCTCTGGCAAATTGCTTTGAGTCTAAGATCATAGTCCACAGTGATACGGGAATATTTGAAATGCGCAACTTCACTTCAAGTGTCCGCTGATTGTAATTAGGCCAGTAAGACTAGCAAGGTGGGATTGAAGGATGAGGAGATTCATTGAAGCAGCCAGGGCACTTCTAACTTTGGTAGTCTTAACCATGTGGAGTTTAATGAAGCAAATCTTGCTCCACTTTGCAGTATAAATGACACCATTAAATGGTGACTGATGGACCCTACATTTTGGAGACAGCAGGTTGGTCAGATGTGTGTGTGTGTGTGTGTGTGTGTGTGTGTGTGTGTGTGTGTGTGTGTGTGTGTGTGTGTGTGTGAGAAGTGTGGGTGTGTGTGGAGTGTGTGGAGTGGCAAAGGTACTGGAAAGCCATTGATGAAACCACCAAGCTGTACAACCTGGTTATAGCCAGGTTTTGGTCCTCAAAATGTGAGAAATGGTACATGACAATTGTTGTAACATTGAAATGACATTAAATGGGTGCATCAAAAATGATGAAAAGGGTCACTTCTCCACCACAGTGAGGTAAGGTAAAAAGCCTGCATTAATATAGTTAAGTTTTCACAGAAATAATCTCGGGTAATGATCCTATATCATATTCCTAAAATATTTACTTAAACGTTTCCTCATTCAATTATATATAAATCCATGTTGAAAACTAAAAAAAAATGACATAAAACATAGTTTAGAAGCAGAGCAGCAACTTGCTTATACTTATAAAAACAAACTTGCTTCAACTTTTGTTATCACTGAATAGCAAAGTACTAAGATATTTTTAGCAATCCAAAGCATACATTTTTACTCTACATAAAACTTCCTTATAGATTATGGAACGTCTCCTCCATTATGGGTGCACCTCTCTACATCCACCTCAATTTGAACCCTGAAAATAAGCCCCATGCTTTCCTTCTCCCAAGTAAATACAGTGTGAAAACAGACCAGGAAAGAAGCAAAAGAACAAAGTACAAAAACAACATTTCTTTGGTTTCTTATCGAGAGCCCCTGGAGGTGACAAAATCTTTAGTAAACGTGTGAATAATCTTAGAGTTTATCTTTAGCATCCCTAGCTGATTAAATAACAGTGCCTGCTCAAGCAGAAGAGCACATGAAATGACAACTACCTAGTAGATGAAAATAATCCTTGAAAGGCAAAGTGTACGAAGATTAAATATAGGCTGTCCTTCTATAATCCATTTGAAAGGCAAGCATTATGATACCATACATGTAATGTTCTAAAGCATGTGTTACTTGATAGTAAATAGATGAACTTTGTCCAATCTACTGAATAAAATTCAATTCTATTTAGTTCTCTTTATACAGTGTCATAACATAAATATGTCTGAGGGCACTCTGCAAAGCCCATCTTGAAATTGATTCCCCTAAAGCGAACAGGTTAACAGGGGCAAAGACAAACTCCCTTAGGAATAAAACCTTGATCAGAACCACAGCTCATAGGAGGGGTGGGGGGACTGGACTGGTGTGCCAATCTGGCACAGATTCATTCCTTACCCACCATGACTCTGGTCCTGATCTCACGTGGAGCTAACAAGTTTAGGTAGAGCTAGGTTTGGGTCTGACCCACTTATTTGATCTCTTTTCTGATTATGGAGAGGCCACTCAGACATATTGAGGGATTTCAATTAAACATAATAGGTTTTTAATTTCAACACGTCTCTTCAAACTCCATTATGCTGTGATATTCAGTTGGTCAGTGTGTGTGTGTGTGTGTGTATGTGTGAGAGAGGGGGGGAGAAAACCTCTGATAAACTGCTGATAAAGAGTCTATTTCTATCCACAATAAAGCATTATTTGGCAGCAGTAACACAAATTTCATTGATATTTAGCAAATGCGTGCTCTTGCAGTCACAATTATATACCGTATATACAACCCCAAAACAGAAAAAGTTGGCACGTTGTGTAAAATGTGAATAAAAAACAGAATGTAATAATCTGCAAATCTCTTAAACTCATATCAAATGTTGAAAATTACAAATTTGACTATTTCATGGAAAATATATTGTAATTTTGAATTTGATACCAGCAACATGTTTCAAAAAAAGTTGGGACAGGGATAACAAAATGCTGGAAAAGGTGTGTAATGATAAAGAAAACAAAAGGAGGAATGTTTCACAACTAATTAGGGTAACTGGCAACATGATTGGGTATGAAAAAGAGCATCCCAGCAGGGTCTCTTAGAAGTAAAGATGTAGTGGTATTCATCACTCTGTGTACACAAATGATGAAACAATAACATTTTAATGCTTCTTAAGATGAAATTGTGAAGTATTTGGGGGGTTCATCATCTACAGGACATAATATTATTAAAACATTCAGAGAATCCAGAGAACAAGGGAAGGAGCGGAAAAACCCATTGGATGGCCTTGGTCTTCTGGACCTCAGATGGCACTGCATCAACACCAGACCTGTTTCCACGCCTGTCATTGTATGGGCTCAGGACAACCTCTGATAACCATTGTCTATGTGCACAGTTTGATACTCAATTCAAAAACTGCAGCCAAAATTTTAACAACCAAAATTGTATTGAGACACGATACAGAAAATACCACCGTCTTACCTGGGCCTGAGCTTGTTTAAAATGGACTGAGGTAACATGGAAAAAGGTCCTGTGGGTAGACCAATCAACATTTGCCATTATTTTTGGAAAACATGGAATCATCTGGGCTAAAGAGGAGAGGGCCTATCCATGTATCCAACCTATCCAACTTGTTTTAGTGCTCAGTTCGAAACCCAACATCTATGACGGTGTGGAGGAGCATTACTGCCTACAGCATGGGCATCTTGCACATTTGGCAAAGCACAATCAATTCTGAAAGATGTATAAAGGTTTTGAGCAACATATACTGCCATCCAGGCAATATCTATTCCAGGGAAGACCTTGAATATTTCAGGAAAACAATGGCCAAATGAATTCTGCATATATTTAAATAGTATTTATCCATAGAGGAAGAGTCCATGTGCTAAAATGGCCTGTCTGCAGACCAGATTTGTCAAATTAGGTGCATAATTGAATGAAAAACATGACTAAGAATACCCCATACTGTTGAGCAACTGAAATCGTGTATTGGGCAGTAATGGGACAACATTTCATTCTCAAAACTCTAGCAAATAGTCTCCTAAGTTCCTAAACATTACAGAATTTTGTTAAATGAAGAGGTGAAGCAGTACAGTGGTAAACATGCTCCCGTCCCAACTTTTTTTGAAACATGTTGCTGGCATCAAATTCAAAATGAACATATATTTTCCATGAAATAGTCATTTCATTTTCAACATTAGATATGTTGTCTTTGTCCTTTTTGCTGCTAAATATGGGTTTACGAGACTTGTATATTATCACATTTAGTTTTTATTTGCATTTTGCACAATGTCCCAACTTTTTCTTTTTTGGGGTTGTATATATATATATATATTATATATATACACACACACACTTATTAACACAAATGTGTTTAACATGTGATAATAATATTTTCCCATTCTGTTTCTTTGATCAACCTCACCATTTCACCAATGAGCATATAGCTTTGAAAATCCAACCCAAAGAAAAATCTCCCAAAGTGAATCCATCTGTAAAGCTGAACAACAGTAAATAGTATTACCATTTATTTCATCCTGCAAGACGAAAGTATGTCAGGAAAAAACAAATACTTCTTAAGGTCATTCTTAGATCTTTTTATGTCTCTAACCAGCTGAAGTAAATATTACATGATTCGATTTGGCTGCTGTTTGTTATTCAGTAAGAAGAATCCCCAAAAACTGGTCAAGAACATCATCTAAATCGACATAGTCAGTCACACATGTGAAGACCCCATCATACATCATGCATTATGCATTTGACAACAGACTTGGAGAGCTTCCTATTCTTAAAAAGAATTTACATGCAAATTTGCATGGCACATTCACTACTCCTATTGATAAATGTTTCATGTGGATTGGGTTTTGAATGATCAGTGAATGGGGGGATTAACAATATATTACCAGCATGCATTCCCTCATTTGATGGCTTGCCTGGTATTTAAATAATACAAAGGAACAAGAAAATCCTCTTAAAAGTGTTTTTTTTTTTTAAATTTAACAATAATTTTAATGTCGATAAGGTGGTACAGTATATATAAACATTGTGTTATTACTAGGCCAATGCCTTTCCACTGTGCAGGTCATGAAAACAAATCCCACAAAAATTGACACGTCTACTGTACATATCTACAGGTCTGCCTCTATGATGTACAAAGTCACTGTTGCCTTGCCAGATCTTCATAAATATTAATTCAAGGGGTGGTTATAATGCTGAGCGTCATGTTAGTAGTGCGTGGGGAATTGGGAAATGGGTCGTTTGTGATATAAGTCCCATTTCTCTTTTGAGCAAGTGCCCATACCTCGCTAGCCCACTTATACGCAGTCCCAGTCCTACATTAGGATTTGGGAAAAGCCTTGAAGCAGAGTTCACAAAAGGAAAGCGTGTGTAGACCATTGCCAGGAGAGTTCATTAGGAAGTAAATCACACTAACAACTAGAACACCGGGTAGCCTGAGACTCGCGGAGCAGAACGAAGCCCAGTTTTTTTCAAGAATCATTGCACCAAGTTCTCTGCTGACAGAAACGTTGTTGAATGCATTTCAAAGTGAGAGGCAGGGAGAGATACAACTGAAGGAAGAGAAGGGAAAATACAGGACAGACAGAGAAAGGAAAGTAACTAATCAACTTTGTTGTTTGCCGAGAGTCATAGCTTGCCTAAGGATGGATATCATTTAAACCGGTAAAATTCTATAAATGAAAGAATTACATCACCTCTCTGCCAAATAAAAAGATTGTGTTTAGGGACTGTTTTTTTATTTATTGAAGGGGCCACCGGAGGAATTTTGAGAGCTTCAGTCAAAAGTTGCATGACCCTCCCTTGCCTTTGCCTCTGCCAAATAAAAAGATTGTGTTAGCTGCAGGGCTAATGAAGTTGCACATCATATCACTAAGCTGATGCTAGGCCCTCCAAAGAGTTGGATTAAACACTGGCATTAAACACATAATACCCTTTATAATGCATTAAACCAGTCTTTAAAAATGTATCAAGGAAATAAAGGCAATTATAAAAAGCATTTAAAAAGACTATAGAGGAGGCAACCAGCACCACTGCAGTGGGACCCTCAGAAGATAAGGATGTGTTGTATTGAATTGGATCAGACGTCAATTCAATTGCTTTTTATTCATGAATGGAAAGTACTACGTCCCTGCTAGGTCTATCCAACAAACGATTGAGAACAACTTTTATGAACAGTTTGGGATGAATTGCCACAAGGCATAAATTCAGCTCTAGACCTCCCCTTCAAAAAAAGGAAAACTCAGGTCTTCCAAGATTAATTAGACTCTACCCTGCTGGCGAAGACAGAACTTTTGTATTCATCTGAGGTTTTGCAGAGACTAACATGTAGACGTCCTCATCCTCTCCTCCCTTCCCCATTTTCACCATTTTTATGTGGCTAAAAGTGGAATGCCTTTTTTATATGACCAGGACTGATAAGCCAGAGTTTAGGGGGACATAAAATCATATCATACCTTAGGCTGGAACTACTTTCAAGTACTTTAATTGCAATGATGTCAATGGTGAACACTTTCAAATGTGAATGGAAAAATGCAGCTAACTGCCAATATTACAAAATATATTTACAAATACATGTCAATAATAAAAAGAGCTTTTGCAGACAGCATACAAAAATAATCCTGATTTTCTGTGTGTATGTAATTGGAGGACAAACATGTATACACGATGAGAGGGTCTTATTGAGAGAGTATATGTCATCATAGATACAACTTCTACTACATACAGTGCAATACAATACTGGGGCCAACAAGTGCAGCATGCAAAAACACTGAACAATACAGCAGCTATCTGGAACACAAAGAGGTACTGCACACAGTCTAACTGCAGGTCCAGTTCAGAAGCTACATGTTGACAAGTGTAACTGTAAACTGTAACTGTCACTAATGAAGGGAATTTCCCCACAGGTCGTGAGGTACAGCTTTGCATGAGAGAAATAGTGGCGACTACATTTCAAAGAACCAGTCACAGAAAAAAAAAAAAAAAAGCAAAACACCAAAAACGTTTGTGCTTTAGAAACAAAATACCCACAGCTGAAGAAAGAAATTGCCAAGTGTGCCTTTGTTGTCATTGTCTGTCTGTCATAACATCCATTTAACAATGAGATAAATATGTGATGGCTGACGCCTGGTCTTGACTTGATTGCCGTTGACATATAACATTATCACATTAACATTTCTCAGAGCATCGCCATGCCAGCAATCCACATGGTAACCAGCTGTCATCATGCCAAACATCATGTTTCCTATGGCATGTCCAATCACCATGTCTGATTTTATCATCAAACATAATCTGTCATGAAACATAATTGTTCCATTTAAAATGGCATTTTATGGCGTGGTTGTGATATCTGACCATGCATGGTCAAAATACAGACCATTTTACAAGCAGTTTTAAATACAAGAATAAAAAGCACTAGTAAGAATACCTTCAGTTGTTTAAGCTTTTTAAGCAATCTCAGAAGCACATCCAAAGTTGATTACACCAATGAACATAACTGAACTGTAAAAAGGAACATCTTCACTATATAATAATTTACATTAATTTACAGAACCATATCTCTGCTTAGAGTGAGATGATTTTCCTCTGAATACCAAGCAGACTATAAATATAATTCAGTATTTCTAAACAATATAAGTGGTGACCATGTGTTCTTCTTGACACTTACAAAAACACAACACAACGTGCCTCTTCAATACACAATGCTCACACACCCGGCATGTTATACATCAATGTCTTTACACAACAAAAGATGGACCACATAGTGAACAGTGAGGTACAATGTGTAGGCCATGATAGAAAGAGAAGAGAGAGAGAGAAGAGAGTGAGGGGGGGTACAGGATAAGGAAGGTGGTACAGCCTGGTGTCTACCTGTGTGACATTTTCAGGAT
Organism: Alosa alosa; assembly: GCF_017589495.1. Taxonomy (NCBI): domain Eukaryota; kingdom Metazoa; phylum Chordata; class Actinopteri; order Clupeiformes; family Clupeidae; genus Alosa; species Alosa alosa. The sequence goes on from NC_063204.1 coordinate 19,987,012, forward strand.
TCAGACATGACATAAAGTAATTTACTAGAACTCTCACGACTGAGCAATAAAAACCACACACTCGATAAACATCAAAAAACAATTAAGAGTGTGACAAAATTAGATTTTTATCATGAGGTTTGTCATCAAGGTGAAGTAATTTCCTACAGAGTTTTAATTAATTTGTCACTTTCTCTGCTCAGTCAGAATTTGGGCATCGGTATTTATCTGACTCAGGCTGGGTACGGTTGAGCATAAATTTCACAGATACATTGCAATACGGTAACCAGAAAGTAGTGACAGAAAAAACACTCACACATGGAACAATTGGATGTGATGGGAGGAGAGTGAGGGAACTAATGGGAAGGATAGTGCAGAAAAGGGCATTGGATTCCCATATCATGGCATCATTTTACTCTTAACACTCACAGCGCCTTTGGATAATGAGCTAAAAATATTCACCATGAGCGAGGTGTTTGGGACAGAGGGTAGGGGAGCTGGCGTTTTATCTCTACAGTATATCTCCAGGTAGATATGGATCTCTTGGATCCTATTTTGGTAGTTTTTTGTTCTTTCTTTTTTTTTTTACAATTGAAGTTACAAAAGCGCAGATGAAAATGAAGTCTGATTGATACGAATATGAACATTCACATGATTTTTTTATCCAACATCCATTTCCTCCTTAGTTTGATGTCTTTTTTCTACATTCCATTTTCAAAAGGTACAGGTGTTCATCGATTGTATTGTCTAGAGAAAGGGACAAATATACACATACAAGTCATACTATTCCACAAATCACTCTCTATGTACCTCTGTAATAAATGGGATGTTGTCCAATATGTGAACTCTATTTGTACATTCAGAGGTATAAAATTTGTCATTTTCAGTTTGATTATGGCACATTTAACGGACATTTCTTTACACTGGCAACCTGGCATGTAGCAGTTTCTCCAATAGTAATAGAATATGACGGAATGTTCCTTTGATATTGTGGTCAGGGCAGCATGGAAAGAATGATGTCAAAATTGTCGAAAAAGGTTTTTCACCAAAGGAAATGGCTCCTTTTGAACAGGACGATGCTGTATGTTTCACATAATAGTTTATGGTGGGGTGGGTGGAGGGAGAGTAATTTGGCTTGTCTGCCAGACAATGGCAACAGAGACAGTTCAAAGCAACACATACATTAATCAGATGGACAATGGAGAGAGCGGACACCTGGATGGATGATGAAAACCGAACTGGCCAAAAACACCAGCCTTCAGTATCTTTGCAACATGAAAATGCAGCACGGAACTCCAGTCAATCGATGGCACGAACAGCACGATGAATGTTTGAATGGAAAACAATCTACCCTTGGGTCCGCGATTCCCTTTTTGGATCCTTCTGTGAGATCTTCCTGAGCTGAGACCTGGCCTTTGGAGGGCCCAAGAGCACATGGAATGAGGCATCAGTGACCGAAGGTTTACAGAAGATGCTGCCTGGGGCTCAGAGGTCACCGGGGTGAGAGGTCGAAGGTCAGATGACGGAGCTGTCCTGGCAGGAGGAGGCGCGCCGCGTTTTGGGGCTGCAGCGGGTCAGCATGGAGATCTGGGTGCTGAAGTTGTTGCCGTTGCTGCCCATGGACGGCTGCTGGTACTTGGTGTCGGAGCCCAGGAAGCGCTCCAGATGCCATCGCCTCCACTTCCTCTTGATCTCCCCCTGCACCTGAACATTCACAGGCCAGATGGAGAGAGAGAGAGAGAGAGAGAGAGAGAGAGAGAGAGAGATGGGGAGAAACAGAGAGAGGGAGAGAAAGGAGTGACAGAGGGAGAGATGGGGAGAAACAGAGAGAGGGAGAGAAAGGAGTGACAGAGGGAGAGATCGGGAGAGGAGTGTGTATGATGGAGAAAGAGAGAGATAGATGGGGAAAGAGATAAAGAGATTAGCGAGAGGTGTGTGTATGAGAGGGGGAGAGAGAGACAGAGACAGATGGGGGGAGACAGAGAGAGGTGAGAAAGCGAGGAGAGTTTTTTTCCCTCACACTAAAAAGTTTAGTGTTTCAGCAGGCACTCCTCTCCTCGTGGCGTTGTGAAGAGTGAAAGATGTTCATTCTCTCAACACACAATTCGGGCTGCACCTGTTGCAGCCCATCTAGAGACAAAGATGAAAGGAAGGATCGAAATAGGCCTGTGGTGGCTGGGGAATAAGAACTGAAGTGTAATACCACACCAGCGATAAACAAATGCAGTCTGGCTGTAAACTTCGCCCAAACAGCCCAAAACTATGTATACATCAATGACCCGCATAATGAAATGTTGAGAATAGACATTTTTTCTCTTGTGAAAGTGAAATAAGTAATTTCACAGCAGCGTTTATCTGAAAGGACTTAGAGCCTTAATTCACTGAAGGTCATGCTTATGTGAAAAAAACAAAAAATGGAAGTAGCTTTTAACAGGGTGGTGAGGATTGCGTTGTACACAGAACATCATGCCTTGCATATTTCTTGGTATATTAAATTTTGTAATGGATATGAATTCTGCATCTAAGATGGTAAGGCATGGGAGGAGGGGAAGAGTATCGACATTGTGTCCTCTGCAGAGGAATTATCTTCAAAAACAATTCCCAGAACTCTAAACATCAATGAAGGGTGTGAATTAATTTGAAACTCACACTGACACACTCACACCAGCTGAGGTCCAGGGAAGACATATTCTACATATGTTACATCCTTAGCTACGCAATAGAAAAATAATGCTTGGTATGCCGGATCCAAACTACACCAGTTGCCTCAGAAGCATGACACATATTGAGTGCTGTCTGACTGGCTCCAGGTCTTACATCTCAAATGTCACTAATCATTAAGTCTCATAGAAAATGTAGAACTTTATGTTTGGCTGCTCCCGTGAATGCTGATGCGGAACTCCAAACTCCAATTGGTCCCAGGGAGTCTCATTGGCGGCCGGAACGATTACAGAGAGCAGTCTGCTGTATGTTAACACAACTCTGACCTAATTAATGTGCTCCAGGGGTCGTGAACGCCGCCACCACAGCCCCGGATGAAACCGAGAACTTATTTAAAGTGGAATACGACTTTGTTCCTCCCTAAATGCTATGGGAGAGGAATTGGCGTCAGTGATTTTTCACATAATCCTCTCAGCTTTTGCATGCACTCCCTTGCTGCACTTGAACGCTGGAGTCCTACCACCACTCCCACTTCCCACCTTGACTCAGTATGCTATTAAAATGGGACTGCAGCCCAGGCAGCTAAAATATATCAGGAGAACCGCAATTCTTTACAATTGAATTGGCACAGACACAGCACACACAAATGCACACACACACACACACATGCAGGGAGGGGGAGAGAGAAAAGTAGACTTTTTGGAGAGGGATCTGAACAACAGGAGATACATCAATGTGAGAGACGGAGGATGTCAACAGACACACTATTTATGGGCCTTTCTACACATTGGGAGTAGGACAGACATGCTAATAAGATGGCGATGGCACTGGTGGTGGTGGTGGTGGTGGTGTGTGTGTGTGTGTGTGTGTGGTGGGTTGGTCTCTGACTCATCCACTGATATGAGTTTGGAGGTAGGGTGCCAGGGATCCCTGGTTTATTGCCACTCCAAGGTCAAGCATACTGATTCAGGCTTGATTCGCTGCCACTGCGGGTGAGGATCGACAGCGTGTGTGCGTGTGTGTGTGTGTGTGTGTGTGTGTGTGTGCGTGTGTGCGTGTGTGTTGCAGCATGCAGTGGGAGTGTTTGCAAAGAAAAGGTGTTGTTTAGACACAGCGTTTACATGTGACTGAAAGGAGGATGAGCCAAGGGTATTACCTCTCCGTTTAGGAAGCAGTAGAGGACGGCAACCACAAAACCCTGGCAGAGAAAGAGGGAGGGTAAAGGGACAAAGAGAGAACAGAAACACTTGTGAGAATGTTGTGGCATACAAGTAACAGAACAAATATACTTTCACCTGAGTCTTCTAAAGATTTTAGTTACGCTACCTCATACAGCACGATAACAGAGTTGTGCCAATATTTTTTTTTTTTTGCTTGAATTTACACATTTCAAGGAAGAATGAAGTGGGTTATGCCAGTTAGCCTAAAGCTCCTTTTTAGCTATAGGCTAGCTATAGGTTACATTACATTACATTACATTACATTTGGCTGACGCTTTTTTAACCAAAGCGACTAACAACATGGTAAACAGTAAGTTTTCAACAATTCTCACAATTTTAGGACAGTTTAAAAAAACATTAGAGTACAGTAAGAATAAGTTTGAGTGCTGTTTTTAACAGTTACTTGTCAGTTTAAAACGGCTGGTGAGTGCTAGGATCAGTAAGACTTGTTGTAAGTGTTGCTATGAGAGTAGATGTTCTCTAAAGAGCTGGGTCTTCAGGAGTTTTTTTTGAAAGTGGAAAAGGATGTCCCTGCCCTTGTAGGAAGTGGCAGTGTGTTCCACCAGCGAGGAACAACAGATGAGAAAAGTTTGATTGGCTTGAGCGTGCACCGGTGGTAGAGCTAGACGTCAGTTCGCCAGAGGAGCGCAGCGGTCTGGAGGTAGTGTAAGTCTGTATGAGGGCATTCAAGTAGGTGGGAGCAGAACCGAGACTACTTTGTAGGCAAGCCGCTAGAGACTTGAATTTGATGCGGGCCGCCATAGGTAGCCAGTGTAGCTGGATGAGCAGCGGGGTAACATGTGCCCTTTTTAGGTTGGTTGTAGACCAGGCGCGCCCGCTGCTCTGGATCATCTGAAGTGGTTTCACTGCGCAGGCTGGGAGACCTGTCAGGAGGGCATTGCAGTAGTCGAGTCGTGAGATGACTATTGCCTGAACCAGAAGTTGGGTAGCATCTTGAGTCAAGTAAGTCCTGATTTTCCGTATGTTGTAGAGTGCTTAAACGGCATGACCGGGCGACTGAGGCAACATGATCTGAGAAGTTTAGTTGGTTGTCGAGAACAACTCCTAGATTTCTTGCAGTTCTGGTTGGTGAAACAGACAGGGAGTCAAATTTGATGTTGATGTCGTGGTGTATGGTAGGTTTAGCTGGGATGACCAGCAGTTCAGTCTTTGAGAGGTTCAGCTGGAGGTGGTGTGCCTTCATCCATGTAGCTATGTCTGAAAGGCCATCCGAGATCCGTGCTGAAACCAGGGGGTCGCCAGGTGGAAAGGACAGATAGAGCTGTGTGTCGCCTGCATAGCAGTGGTATGAGAAGCCGCTTGAACGGATAATCTGTCCCAAGGAGGTGGTGTAGATAGCAAAGAGGAGGGGGGGCCCAGCACTGAGCCCTGGGGGGACCCCTGTGGTGAGATGGTGAGGTGCAGATAGCTGACCAAGCCATGATACGCTAAACGAAAGCGTCCTGTGAGGTAGGATTCAAACCAGGAGAGAGCAGAACCGAGATTCCCATGTCAGCGAAGTATAGAGAGAAGGATACGGTGATTAACCGTGTCAAAGGCAGCCGATAAGTCAAGCAGAATGAGTACTGATGACCGAAAGGGTCGCCTGGCTTCTTTTAAGGCTTCTGTTACAGACAGCAGAGCCGTTTTAAGGTAGAGTGGCCGCTTTTGAACCCAGACTGATTTGGATCCAGAAGGTTGTTCTGTGAAAGGAAGTCAGAGACCTGTTTGGAGACTGCTTCGCTCAATGCCTTTGGATAGGAAAGGCAGTAGTGAGACAGGGCGGTAGTTCTCGACTTGAGCAGGGTTGAGAGAAGCTTTCTTAAATAACGGTGTTACCCGGCCATTTTGAACGCTGTTGGAAATGTGCGGAGGTTAGCGAGGCATTGATCACATGTGTGATAGCTGGAGCGATGGTCGGGCTGATGGACTGAAGTAGGCTCGTAGGTATAGGGTCCAGCGAGCATGTGGTAGGACGGCTGCATGTCAGGAGTCTGGACACTTCACTCGGAGAGAGGCGTGAATGCTGAAAAAGATGTTCCAGCAGTCCCTAGAGGTTGTAGGAGGCGGTATCTGAGTCAGATCGCTGAGTGGGCATGTAGAGAATTGACTGCTGATTGCCGCCACTTTGTTTGTAAAAAAAAAGGCGAGGGTATCTGCAGTAAGGCTGGATGGAGGAGGAGGCAGCTGAGGGTTGAGTAGCGATTTGAAGGTTGAGAAAAGTTTTCGAAAGTGTTTGTAGCTGTTGATTTTGTCATTGTAGAAAGCAGTCTTAGCAGCAGTGATGCTGGCTGAGAAGGAGGTCAGGAGTGTCTGGTAGTTTTGAGGTCGTCAGCTAGTTTGGATTTGTGCCATTTCCTCTCCAGCTCTGAGTTTGGTGCGCCATGATCGGAGGGTATCATTTAGCCATGGATGAGAATGTTTGGATCGAGCTGGCCTTGTGGTAAGAGGGCACAGCTCGTCTAGACACGAGGTCAGTGTGGAGCAGAACGAGTCAGTGGCTTCATTAACCTCCAGAGAGGAGAAGGTGTTGAGTGGAGGTAGACCGGAGGCAACCACAGAGGAGAAGTGCGTTGGAGACAGGTTCCGGACAGGTTAACTGGTGTTATTGCAAGCCCACAAGGTATATCCTCTTATCTAACGTGTTCCTTTAAGGGAGAGAATATAGAAAAGATTCTTCAGAGGTAAGAATTCTAAGAATTTGTCATTGGCTTCCAGAGAGAGAGAGAGAGAGAAGAGAGAGAGAGAGAGAGGAAGAGGAACCATATTGGACATCAAGATTACACATTCAGCCTATGCAGATGCTTTCTCTGAATCAGTCATTACAAGAAGAACTAAATAGCACCAAGAGCTTTTTCCTTTTTTCTTTTTTTTAACAGACCCAGTAGAGTGAAATTAGAATGAACCATGACTCTGGAGAACTGCCAATGTGATCTAAAATAGAAACACTCATGTGTACTTTTAGACAAGTACAATATTTCATTGGAACGAACAAGGGAATGAACTTTCAGCTGTGATGATAAGAGATACAGCACATCCCCGCCTGACCAGAAGAGCTCATTTCAGGAGAATGTCTTACATAAGGCTTACATTTAAGGATAACGGCACACTGTTGTGTGTCAGTATTTGGGCTTTGAAAGACATGGGAGTAAGGAAATTCGGTTTTGATAAAAACACAAAAGGAGATTTATGAGATGGTGGTTTTCTGTGGTCATACATACAGCAAGTTAAGCACAGGCTTTAAAGCTTAATTGTCTGTCTTCCCTGTTTGTCACCCAGGTTCTATATTTTATTTTCAATGGAATTTAGCTTTCAGTGTTTGGATTGTGCTTCAGTCGTTGGATTACAGCTTCTTCCAACAGATCAAATATAAATATACACATCTTGCATACCTGAAATGACCCCAGAATGAGGTCAAACACCAGCCGCAGCTCTGTCTTGATGTGGTCGGGAATGAAGGCGAATATGATGAAGTTAATTCCAAAGAGGGGAATCAGGAGCAGCGTGGACTTGGCCAACCTCCTGAAGAGTGGATGAAGAAAACAAACAAACAATAAAACAAACAAACACGTTTTGATCTTTATATTTGGGTCTAGAATTCAGTAAATAAATAAACATTTGGAAGGGTCTATGAACAATAAATCAATACACACAGGTTTTTTTTTTTTTATTTGGGAGCAGAACTCAAAATACATGCCATTGTCATGCTGTAAACATAACACATTCTCACACAGACACACAGACACACACACACACACACACACACACACACACACACACACACACACACACACACACACACACACACACACACACCTCTTTATGTACTCCTATGCCCATAAAGACAGTGGGCTGCCACTCGTAACCTGCTGCATAAAATGTGTGTGATTTGTCTCGGGTAATGCTGTAGAGGCAGAGCAGTGAAATAACCCTGTCAGACAAGCATGAGGAGCGCATGAGAGGATTGAAGAGAGGAGCGGAGAGGAGAGGTGTGAAGGGGCGAGGAGAGGAGGAGAGGTGAGGAGAGGAGGAGAGGTGAGGAGAGCAGAAAAGAGAAGGGGAGATGAGAGGACATTGGTAAGGAGGGGGGAGAAAGGAGGAGAGAAGTGGAGAGTGGAGAAGAGAGCAGAGGAGGGAGGAGGAGAGGAGAGCAGACAAGAGGGGAGGAGAGGACAGAAGAGAAGAGAGCAAAGAGGAGATGAGAGAACACAGGAAGAGAGTAGATGGTAACAGGACTGAAGAAAAGATGAGACATCAGAGCAGAAAGGACAGAGGAGAAGAGGTGAGGAGAGGAAAGGAGAGAGGAGGAAAAGGGGGGGAGAGGGGAGGAGAGGAGAACAGAGTAGAGAGGTGATGAGAGGAAATTTGCCTGGCACTACAGCAACAGGGCTAGTTTGCCAGTGGCACATCATGGAAAGCCACTTAAGCGCTGAGGCCAATGGATCCCCTAATGTGAGGCCTGTTTGTGGCTGACATTTGTAATAGGGAGAAATGGAGATAGAGAGGTGCGCTCAGCCTCATTCATACATAGGCGTTAGCACTGAGCTCAGGCCACCTTGAAAAAAATATATATAAAGTGAAAATAAAAACTCTAAAACATGAAGAAATGAATAGATGTCATAAATAAATAAAATGTTTGCCCATTGCTTGAACACTATAGACACATGCTTAGACCAAAGTAACAAAACTTGAATCTTTTGTTACTATACACACTTTTTGTGAAAAGCCCGTAAAAGTCCTGGCAGGAAGCATGCATAAGGATGTAGATCCAGGATTGCACTAATATTTTGTTCGTAGTACCAGTTTGCAACAATTTAGTTAACACTAAGTTGTAAACACTTCGAAAAAAAAAATATTAAAAACTGGATATCAAAAAACGTTGATGTAATCGCTTCCTGCCAGGACTTTTACGGGCTTTTCCCAAATCACGAAAGTAACGTCGACGCAGCGGTATAGTAGCAGATAGTAGCATCCATCAGGCAAGTGTTATTTAAATAAACTCGTGTATTTACAAACTTTTCAATGCCTCGTTTTATGAGTAAAGAACATAGTTGTACTACTGTAGAGGTTTCGTACCATTCAGGGCATTATTAGTGGGGTAATTTACGAGATAAAAGTTGGTACCATTATGACTGCAGAAACTCATTCGTTTCTGACAACGCTACTCGACCAGGGTTCAACCAAGGTTCTGGGAGGGTGTTTGGCTTGGGGTCATGGTGCAAAGGACCCTAGGGTGAAATTACTCCGAACCATCGCTTTACAGTTTTTCTCGATCGTTTTGATACCTGTGTCAACTCTGACATCACGTTTTCAAAACAGTTAACACCTGTGTCTGAACAAAATGACACATTTTGCTTGCAAAAGGCTGTTACTCTCTCAAAACACTTAAAACATGCAGCAAAAGCAAATCTTGCCTTCAAACACTACAACTTGTTGCCAATTCAAAAACACTCTTTAATCAATCATTACACACTGGGCAACAAAATGCAAAATCTAGTTCTCAAAATGAGCATTTTTGCTATGTCTGTTTCATTACTTTCTCATTTTTCTGGTATCAGAAAAAAACTCTGAAAAGACAAAATGTACTGAATAAAAAAACAAATTATTCATTCCTCCCAAGATGTAACTGTCATTGACATGTAAGACATACAGCAAACACCTATAGCAAGATACTGTAAATTTCATTGAACTACAACTTTCATCGAAATAGACATACAGTAAACACCTTTTGTACTGTTTTCTCCACCAAATAGGCAATACAGTACTTTGTCTAAATGTGCATTAGATCCATACTTGCAAATAGCAACACAGAACAGACATCTCTTATGTATAATGAATGATTGCTGATTGAAGAATTGTGCAAAGGAGTTTCACACAGGTGTATCAGAGATTCAGACTTATGCAAGGAATCTATACCACCTGTGAAAAGATGTTTTCCTTTTGTTTAGCATGGGAAAACCAATAGAGTTTGGGGCTTTTGAATGACACCTGTGTTAACTGTTTTGCAAAAGGGTGTGATAAATGTGTGAACCCAATGAAAATGTGTGAACACATTCGCAAGAGATGACTTCTGCTGTGCAAAGAAAGTAGTCATGAAGACCAAGTGGGTTCTAGTTTACTTAAGCAGGTAAAAGCAATCGAGAAAAACTGTAAATTCTGCTCACTTTACATTTATTATATTATTATATTATCTGTATTCATTATTGAATGCTTACCTGGATTTATGTTTTTCCCTATCATCCTATTTTTAAAGCAGGCCTCCCTGCAGGCATGTAATTGGGCTACAGGAATAGCATGTTTGAACGGGCACTGCACTAGTGCTAGCTGATAAACTGAATGAAAGCTGTAAAAAGACTGCAGTGTTTTAAATAAAGTACACTAGTGTGTTGCTGCTAATCTGAAAGTCTATTCATATGATGCAAGTGTATATCATTTTGTCATCAGAGTGACATTTTGACAAAGGATTGTTAGGTTTTGATAGCAGTGTTTCAATTCGATATACATTTACGATGTAGATGTGAATGGTTTATTTCCCAGTGTTGTGTCTTATGTGCTGGTGTGTAAAGTTTTGACACAATGAGCCGAGTTTTGCAAAAAGTGTTTAAGCAATGGGCAAAAACTGTAAACAAATAACTCTAGTTCTCTCAGCAGTAGCAAAACATGACCGGGCATTGACCTCTCACAGTGAGAGAGAGAGTCTAATGAATATCCACCCCACAGTCAATGGGTTTGAGAGCACTACACTTGTGAGTGGGCTACCATGCTGCAATTACGGAGAAAGGCAAGCCCCTTTCCAAGTGGGAAAAAAGTGAATGAAGTGATTTTAAGTTTTCCTGATAGCCAACTCCAATCTGTAAAACATAAATTAGTTTGTTTATCAGGTTTTCAGTGAGTACTACTCACAGATACTGGTTGGACTCGTTCCTTCCGATGTCAGGGCAGTTGATCTTCTGTCGCAGTATTCGGATGATATCGATGAATAGGATGAAGTTCATCTGCAGACAGAGAGAAACGTTGACTGATGTTGTATTTCTAAGTCTAACAAAAAAATGATTGACATTTGAACAGGTTTGAAAGGGATATGGCTCAACGCTACAATCCATTTTAATGGCAAATACAGCACATTTACAAAGCTAGACTGAAACAAATGCCAGCTATTTCAATAGTTTGGTTCATCACTCTTGCAGGGATGAAATGTGTTTACTTTGTGACTAGCACTGATAAAATAACTCAGACACTGCCTCTGCTTCAAACAGCCTCTTGTTTACTGTGCAGATAAGTAGAATTCAGTCCTGCCAGAGCTCTTCTCACACTGATGTCCCATGACACCTCGCACTGTCACTGGACCAGGAAATGTCCACACTATCATCAAACGGACACAGTCCAGATAGCACTTGGGAGCAGATATGTTAAGCGCTGGCCAGATATTGGCAAACTCAGAGCCACACATGGGCCGGATCAGGGCCAGTGGTGGGCATATAAGACACAGGCATGGGCCAGATCTGTTCTTGACTCAGCTGCCAATGAGAAAATATTGACCCCCCATCCTCCCCCACCCTTTTGATCAAATAGTCTTTCTCAGATCATTTCGCAGTGGATCTGCTCCCCAACCTGCTGCCTTGACTGCACATTTTACTTTTCTTTATCTTCTCTCTGACCCCACACCACCCCTATCCCTATATCCACCCTGCCACCTCCACTTCCTCAGTTCCATCCACCCATCCTCATTCGCTCTTCCACACCTCCCTCTCTCTATCCCGTCCTCTCTATGGTAAATGACAGGTGGATGGGTGGAGTGAGCGCCTGTGAAAGTCTTATTTCACACTGTCACCCATTATTGATATTTCACACGTGTGCTCAAGCCTGGGTGGTAGACAGAGAGAGAGAGAGAGAGAGAGAGAGAAAGAGAGAGAGAGAGAGAGAGAGGTCTCTAGCAGGGTTGCACTCTCAGCTGATAGTTTTCAGGACCAGTGAGTCTACAGCTATCTGCCAGTCAAGAGGCTCACTAATATACCTGACCCAGGTCAGAATGAATTGGGCTGTATCTTCTGAAAATACGCCATTTTGATGTTCAGTCATATTTAAAAGTGAAGCATTTGAATGTTATAGTATAGTGTCTTTTTAAAGAATTTGAGCACTATCACAAAGTTATTCAATTAGTAAGGTATCAATCTGGCACTGGCATGCTAATGAACTTTCATTGTGACAGAGGATTGAAAAAGCAATCATGCACCTTTAGTCTTTTTGTACTGGTGGTAAAGGAAGCATGAAACTCAATTACAGCGATTCAAATGAAAGCAAACCCCCCATCCTTTGCCACAGGGGGAGTACTGACGACACCTGCATAGGTGAAGGTGATTTGATTTATTCTCCACGGCAACCGTGACAGACAGATTTGTAATGGGCCACGTAAGCTCAGTCTTCCAAAATGTCTACTCTCTTGTCAGCCACATGTTCCATGCAATCCCCCATCAAATGGGTCAATTTCACTCACAGCGGGCGCCGGGTAAGCTCACCAGTATTGATGTTAATATGGGTGTTTTGATTATCCACCAGTAAGGGTCAGTGTTCTCGATGATGTCCCAGCATCTGTTATAAAAAAAAAAGTGCAATGTTACTGCAGGTCCAGAGCACCAAGCAGACTATACTGACATAAGGTGTGTGAGTTTTGATGTGATGTGATGGGTGATATGTCCCCCATGAGCCAGGTGAGAGAGCAATTGCTCTCATTTATCTTACCCTATGTCATCAAAGTAGGCCTTGGCAATGCCCCAGGCTGCGCTGAAAATCATTGGACCACCTATAAATACATAAGATGAAAGGGAGAACACCTTTTGATCAATATCACCACGGGAAACCAAGCTACCAGAGTCTGAGGCTGCATGGAAGGGAATCTAACTTGATCCAAACAGCAAGTTGCATTTCCCACGCTGAGAGAACAGAATCATATCCCACCTACAACTACCCCCCCCCCAACACACACACACACACTCACACACACACTAAAAGCCCCACACACAAAAGCCCACACACAAACACACACACACACATACACACACACACACACACACACAAGCATGCTATGATGCCTACCCCAGCCGATCAGGATGAAACACCAGAAGTACTTCCTCTCGGAGAAGAAGGAGACGGCAAGCAGTGCGTGGAGGTAGAGTCCCTCCACCAACAGCCAGAAGAAGCTGGCCATAATGCAGTACTGGAAGAAGACCATCACCACCTTACATCCCACCTGTGGGATCAATACACGTGATCAAGACCCTTTGATTCGTTTAGTTAGCAACATCATTTCATCCAGTACAGCACATATACACACCATAAATACACTACAACAAAAGTACTGGAATGCCTGTAATTATTACACTCACAGGAACTTCAATTGCATTGCATTCTAAATCCATAGGTATTAATATTGAGTTATTTCTCCCTTTACAACGGCTTCAGCTCTTTTGAGAAGGATTTCCACAAGATTTGTGGAACTCTCTGTGGAACTTTTTGCCCATTCATTCAGAAGAGCATTTGTGAGGTCAGGCACTGGTGTTGGACAATCTCGAGCCTGGCTCGCAATGTCTGCTCTAGTTCTAGTCCTAAAGGTTTTTATATGTAGAAAACTCTGTTCTCTGCAAGCCAGTCAAGCTCTTCCATACTGTCTTTTAGGACCTTGCTTTGTGCACCAAGTACAACCATGCTGGTGGAGGGATAATGGCATAATGGTTGTTTCTCAGGGATTGGGTTTGGGTTAGTGAAGGAAAATCATAATGCTTTAGTAAGAAGACATATTCAAATATTTGGGAATAGCTCGGGGGACCCCTTTTTGGTTCCAGTATGAACCCCGCTGTGCCCCAGTGTATCAAACTCTTGATCTTACTCTAGTGTGGGCGGTAGTATTGTAGTGGTTAAGGAGCTGGGCTAGCGTGCAGTAGCCTGAAAGTGGTCGGTTCAATTCCCGGCTTCCACCGTTGTGCCCTTGAGCAAGGCACTTAACCCCAAGTTGCTCCGGGGACAATGTGATCCCTTGTAATATAGCTGACAAATGTAAGTCACTTTGGTCAAGAAGTGTCTGCTAAATGTAATGTAATGTAATGTAATGTAATGTAGTTGAGCCCCAGGACCACTCAAGAGCAACTGACTGACAGAACAAGTCACAGTCATCTTCCAAAAATTTTCCAACATTTTAATGTAATATTCCACAATATTTGAGCTATCAGAGTTATTGCTTTTGTGTCTGACAGTAGCTTTTACAGGCTGACAGGCAGACATTACTTTCTGTGCTACATAAGAAGATAGAAGGAGAAATGAAATTCTGTATAATATAAATGTGGCTTCATTCATCTCTATGTGATTAAAATATATATTTGAAACAGTGTCAAAAAAATCCACTGATGTTTAAATCTGTCCTCTCAGTTCTACATTGATAGCAAAAAAACAACCATCAAAGACCACTCAGACTTTGAATTTGAGAGAGCAATTAGAGAGGTGCTCATTAACAAAAATCAGAAGTTCATCTCTGAAATGTGTTTGACACTCATGCGCATCAACTCTGTTTGGTTTTAACAGCAGAAAAACTGACCACACCACAAAAAGGGTAGGACTTGCTCCATTACAAGTCCTGTATGTGGATTAAAGGAACACAATGTGTCAGGATCTGGTTAAGTTTGTGCCACCCTGGTGGCCATTTTGTGTATTGGTCTGTGTTTGTTTTTGCCTGTTCCCCATGTGCTTTGTGTTCCCTGCCTGTCACCTGTCTTTGTCTCCGCCCCATCTCCTTATTTGGTCTGTGCTTGCTGTCTTGTTTGTTTTCCCTCCATTTCTGCCTCCTCACCTGTTCCCTGTTATTGTCTCGTTGGTTTCGTCCAGTCGTCTGTCTTTCTGTTAATTGGTATGTGTGTTTCTACCCTCCTGTTTCTCTGTTCTCTGTCGGATCGTCTCTCTGTTTGTCTAGTCAAAGTCTTGTATGGAAGTAAGAAATTCTTTAAATGTAAAGTTCGTGTTTAAAAAAAAATCTGTTTGGTCTGTAAGTAGGGATGGGCAAGGCGAGGCTTTATGAAACACTGAAACGTTCGAAGCAATTGTGCCGAATTGTTCCGAAGCTTTGAAACAATTCCGACACCTCAGAGCTGTTTAGGGTGAAACAAATCTGTCAAATGCTTCGTATTGGAGATGTGGTCTTTAAAGTTCGTAGCTCGCTGTGTTACCTGTGTTCAGTCTTTGTCAAAAGCTAAGCAGCATGCCCTTGGTCAATTACTGGATGGGAGACCACATCACAATAAAGAGAATCTTATTGCTGCCACTATGTGTTCTCTAAATCACTTTCTTATAAAAACTCTCGATTTTTGACCATTCTGAGAGTTCAGTTGAAACTGAGTGGTTAATGGTGAAGTAAGAAAACATAAACAGATACGATATGAAACAATACCTTACAAATCAAACGGGGATCGAACCACATTTGAGCAGCCTGGGCTACCGTGCAAAAAACACCCTCACTAACCACTACACCATCATGGTTATTGCTTAAGAGAAAGCTACACTGTTAATTGAATGCGCGGGCACATGACATGGGGATTTTGAACGATGTTTCGAAGCAGTGGTCACATGACATGGCTGTTTTGAACCACGTTTCGAAGCAGTGTTTCGAAACACTTGTGCTTCGAAGCCTCGACACTGATTCGAGACGTCGGTTTCGAAAGTCACACCCCAATCTGTAAGTCTGCCTGGTTGAGTCTTGCACTTGGGTCCTCCTGCACAATCCTGACACAATGGAGAAATTGATATCTATGTCCCTTGGTGTCAATATCACCATTTAGTGCTAAATCGGTACCCAGTTAGTCATAAACTGATTAAAGGCTCACAATCTCCCAGATCAACGTTACATAGTGTAATATTAAGTGTTCGGGGTATGCAATGACGATGTCAGAGACTTCATTCACCTTATTATAAGTCAGTGTAACATCAGAATGAGTTTGAAGCTGTTTTAAAGTAAAACAACTGCATTGCATTTCTTTAAAGGAGACATAGAATGGAAACCACTTTTGCCCTTGTTTTGATTAATTATAGAGGTTGTGCATAACCAAAGAGCTTAATTGAAGAAATATATTTAATTGAAGAAAATATAATGTCCGCAACACTGCTTTTGACTCCCATATTTAATGCACAACATGCCTGTTGTGCATTAAATATATCGGAGTCAAAAGCAGTGTTGCAGACATTACTGTATATTTTATTCAATTGAGTAAGTTTTTCTTTTGTCCTGCACCTGCCAGAAGGTGGGATGTGCACACAATAACTGTTTGCTGAACGTCATAACCAAAGAGCTGACATGAACATGAGGCATGGGTTGTGGCCTCCTTCATATGGAAATCTTGAACTTAAAAATAGCCATTAAAACATGGGCGAATTAGAACAAAGCCTACATGTGATGTCATATCACAAAGCAAATATAGTTCAATTGTGGTTGCCAAAGAGGGCACCATTTAGTCAAAAGGACCATTTCAATACCCAACCTAAATATATAAGGTTTTATTTGGCCTTGTAAAATTGCAATTGAGTTTATTTTTGATAAATCAAAGTTGAATATACTATTTTAATATCAGAGAACACAGTACAATACTCAGTTCACTGATTCTATGTCCCCTTTAATGAAATCTATATAGTACTGAAAACAAAAAACGGGCATTGAACAGCCATGGTTGCCGCTGGTGACAAATACATGTTAAATTTATACAGCACAGAGAAATGGATGTCTGTAGTCTGTCAACAGATTCTGAAACTTAACTAGATGTACTGCAGAGCGGTACAAAATATGACCGCCGCCCAGTCCAGCACATTTTTTCCACAAAAATAAATCATGCTGAAAGGCCTATATGATTCTAACTGTCTCACTAAATTGCATTATCCACACTCAATTCTCACTGGTATCTGCTAGACAACAAGTACCAAAACATGATTAGTTCATAGATTTCACATGTAAATTTCATTTTATACAACCCCACCCCCATCTTGCCTGTTCATAATTCTGAGAAATTCTTGAATTGTGTGCATGTGTGCGTGTACACATTTATGTTTATGTGTGTGGGTGTGTGTGTGTGTGTATGTGCGGGCTTGTGTGTTTGCCTGCGTATGTGTGTTTGTGCATGTGCATCCATGCGTACATATGTCTACTGTGTGAGTATGTGTCATACGTATGATTACTGTGAATGTATGTGTGTGCGTGTGTATCTGTTTATGCACATGTGTGCACATGGAATGGGTTCACATGACCCCTGGAGGCAAACATACGGAAAAAATTGGTCATCCTAGGCCCTACGGTTCTCAAGATATTCACAAAAAACTGTGTCTGCCCTACCCTCCTTTCAGGGGGTCCAGTACAGCGGGGGGGCTACAGATCAAAACGAAAAACGATGGTTCCATGCTATCCATGTGGGATTACATGCCCACCAAGTTTCGTGTCCCCGGTCTTTCAGTGTCCCGGGAATCCTTGTTGGTGTACGGTCACTAAATGTACACATAAATTATTTTATTGTAAGGCCCCCCATGAACGAAAGTTCACAAAACTTGGCATGCATTTGGAGGGTGTCATAATGATCCTACACTTTCAATTTCGTGCAGTTTTGACCATGTCAGCCAGAGATATTGTGATTAAAACACCTAATTATTTGCTTTTTAATTTTTAACTAGGTGGCGCTATACATGAAATAAGTGGTAATGGGATGGGTTGACATGCCCCCTTAAGACCAACATACAAAAAAAAGGTGGACCTCCTAGGCCCTACGGTTCTCGAGATATTCACAGAAAACTGTCTCCGGCCACCTACAGGCCAGTTGGTGTATAGTAACATAAATTAATTTATTTTGTGGCCCCCCATGAACGGAATTCCATGAAACTTGGCGTGCATTCAGAGGGTGTCATAATGATCCTACACCAACTGCACTCCAATCTTGTGCAGTTTTGACTGTTAGGTCACAGATACCTGCGATTACAACACCTCATTTTTACTTTTTTGTGTTTAACTAGGTGGCGCTATACATGAAATGAGTGGTTATGGAATGGGTTGACATGGCCCCTTGAGATCAACATACAAAAAAAAAAATGGTCCTCCTAAACCTTACGGTTCTTGAGATATTCACAGAAAATGTGAATATCTCAAGAACCTCTGTGTCTGCCCTACCCTCCTTTCGGGGGGTGCAATCCAGCAGGGGGGGCTACAGATCAAAACGAAAAACGATGGTTCCATGTAATCCATATGGGGTTACATGCCCACCAAGTTTCGTCTACCCCGGTCTTTCAGTGTCCCGGGAATCCTTGACGGAAATTTGGACATGCGAAAAAGAAAAGAAAAAAAATCTGACTAAACCTATATGACTGCCGCTTCGCTACGCGGCGGTCATAATTACTGTCTCAGTCTATCTCTCAACTCCTCTTTCTCTTACCATCTCCATCCCTTTCTTCACCCTCCAACACACACAAGGTATGTTGACATATCAAAATGAAGTTTGAGATACCATTTCACCTCAAATGAAAAATCTCATTCTTAATCAGAATCAAACCTCTGGCTGACTGGCCTGCACCACAAATAGGCAAGGCCCCGCACGTGCCAATACACGACCAGAACCAGTCCAGATGTGCACCGGACCCGCCTCACAATGAGCTGCAGGCAAGTATGCAAGCTATAGCCAATCATCAGTCTGCCGTACATGTTACATAACCGATATACTGTCAAGCGTGAGATGAAAGTCACACTCACTCAATTAGCACCCGATTTCACCCAGAGCAACTCACGGTGTAGATAAGATGCTCATTTCCTCAGTATGTGGAACCAAAACTCTAGGACCCTGCTTATGTCAGCTGTGCTTTAGGACAGGAACATGGCCATGACAGACATATTCGCTGAGTTCACACACTTCCACTGAAAAATTACAACTTATTGTTAACATAATATAAAAATAACATTAATATAAACATCCTTTACAGCAGTGGGTTTTAAACTGGGGGAAGGGACCCTTAGAGGGTGGCCAAAATATTGGAGGGGGCAAAATGATTGACTGTTGGAATTAAGGAAAACTTTTTAGAAAACAGTTTTTAGACTAACATGTTTTAAAACTGAGATATAATGTTTCTCTGAAAGTGGATGCTCTGTTTACGCAAACTCAAAACTCTACCTGTGTCTCAAATCACCTGTTGGAGCTCAAAAATGTGGTGCGCAAGCATACCACGGACAGAACACTAGACAGCCCTCTTTCGCCACAGGTGCACCAGTATGAGTGCTAGTTGTAAATTGGAAAATAATAAATCGGATCGTCAAAGGATACCATGGACATTCCGTGCAGTCAGTGATTGTAAGTGATTTCAAGCCCATAACATTTTTTGTCACATTCAGCAACCTTCTCTCACTGTAAAAAACAAACTCTGTAGGCAGCGTAGGCTCTGAAAACTGGAAATATATACTGTAAAGTATGTTGCTTTAGATAAGTGCATCTACAAATAATTTAAAATAAAAACATAAACATAAACAATTAGGGCTTCCTTCGCTATAGCTGACTGTAACATTAACGCCTTTGGCTTTGACATAGCATTATCCCAACTGAAGGTATAATATAATACTGTAAATATGACTATTTTACATGGTTGAAGAGAATGGGGTTGCGAGACTTGGTCAATGTTTTAGGGCGGTCACCAAACAAAACGTTAAAGAACCACTGATTTAAGGATTCATGGCAGCTTAATGAGTTACATTTTTAAAAGTGCAGTCTACTTATACACTCTTTTTTTCCCTCAAATTCAACAGCGCACTCCACGTGGCCTCTGGTTGTCTGTTTTGTGTGTATTCTTACTTAATAAACTCTACTGCCTGCACACAGTCCCGCCTCTGCTAAAGGGAAATGTACAAAAGTGACCCAAACTGAACTATACACCATTCCAGCCAATCAGCATGGAATCAAAGGGAGGCAGTGCGGCCATCTGCTGAGCTCAAATGTCCACCACCTTTTGCCAGAGTCACAGACCGTACCTTTAACATGCTGTAGTGAAAATGATATTCCACCGTACCGTACCAGTATCCGGTCACAGACCGTACCTTTAACATGCTGTGGTGAAAATGACATTCCACCATAGCAGCATGTGAGTTGACAATGGCAACAGAAGATGTTAAAAGATGAAGCATGGACAGCATAGTCCCCAACAGTTAGAGTCCACAGAAGTTAAACAGCACATGAACAGAATAATAAAGGTAAATGGGTGATTTTGGAGTGTTTTGATGTTTTTGTGCTTATGGATGACTGATTTAGTACAGAGCATGAGGGAGGAGAAGATGGCTGAAACCTCAGTACACAAGAATAAACAACTGGGAGTAGTCTGTCTCTCTATCTGTGTGTGTGTGTGTGTGTGTGTGTGTGTGTGTGTGTGTGTGTGTGTGTGTGTGTGTGTGTGTTTGGAGTAGGCGGCGGTGGGTAGGAACAGACACAGTGAAGCAAGATAACAAGATCATGTCCATTCTGCCTGGCTGCATTAGAAAGCTCAGTTTCCACAAAGACGAAAGTCACCAAAATCAAATTTGATGTTTTAGAACAAATTGGTTGATCTTTTTTAGTCTTTTCAGACTCCCTATCTCTCTCTCTCTCTCTCTCTCTCTCTCTCATTTCATGTGGGCATGACAAAAACAAATAAATCTTATTGTTAGTGGTCAGTGACAAGAACAAGCTCTGAGACATAATGAATTCATATGTCATTTGCAATGTCTGCATGTCTGCAGTCTTCCGCATTGACTCACACTTTCCATGATGAGAGGGGGTCTCGAGCTGGACTTTTTTTGGAGGGGATGGGAGGGTCAGGGGCTATTGAGGTGGAGGACACCATTTGGGACATCATTATAGCGATCCCTCAAGGGCAACACAGTGCCTCAGAAGTCAATCCAGCCCTGTCATTAGCTAGTCACTCATCCGGGCCGAAATGAGGTTTCCCTCACAGGGGGGCTGTTAATAGGCCTAAATGCTGACCATTCCCCTTCAGTGGACTGACTGATGCGGGGGCAGTGTTGGAGTGTATGTGTGTGTGTGTGGGGGGGTTACAGTGGGTGGAGGTTTGGGGATGGTGGGGGGGGGGGGGGGGGGCAGAGCTAGGGGACTTGGATGGTCAGACAGCTGGGTGATATGAGTCCAAACAACAAACAAACTCTGAGACAAAGTCACTCAAGTGGAAGATGAGAGCGGAGAGAGAGAGGGGGATGAGAGTATGCTGAATGAACACATGGACACACAGACACACACACACACACACACACACACACACACACATACTATAGATGGGTGATATGATATAATAATTGTATTTCAATATTGAAGGAGAAAAGAAGATATTACAATACAATACAAATCTTAATGTAGTATAACATTTAAACATTTATTTGTGATATTAAGAACAGTATCTAAATAGATGTGTTCAGTTGAAATAAAAAATAAATAAAGTACTGCGATATTGCAATATAAAAAATTCTTACACACGCACACACGCACACACACACACACACACACTCCAGTTGAAATCAACAAGAGGCAACTTAGGCAACTTCCTGTACCTGATGGTACCAAGGAAAAACATGTTTGTGCACTGACATAGGCTATTTCTATACCAGAGAAACTGTGGTTGACACGTGGTTAACACATGGTTAACACAATGTTGACCACATCTCTTGAAATGATTCCAGCTAACACTGCTGACTCTTCCTGTTTCTTTTAAGAAAATGTTTCCCCTGTGATGTGAAAGAAACATGGTGCATGCTGGTGCATGGTGCATCAATAATGACTACAGGTTGACTTCAGCAATGTCTCCCTCTAAACCAGAAGGTCAGGACAGCCAATGAGGGGGTCTCATCCAAAGGGCCACAGGATAGAGTTAGAGTTCCTCCATTATTAATTTAGTCATCAGCAGGTGAGAGAAACTCAATTGGATCCTCAGGTGGGCTGTAAATTGACCATCTCAAATGTCCACTCACAGCACAGTGAGACATGGGGCCATATCTAACATACATTAAGCAGACATGGGGCCATATCTAACATAGATCTAGCTTGTTTAATGTGGACAGTAGGCTGTAGCCAGTAAATGAATGTGCAACATAATGATGGTATACTACATAACATGGAGGGTATAAGCGATGCTACATCGTACTAGTAAGGGTTACATAATAGCCATCACAATTTGGCTGCGCTCAGGGGTCTGTGGGTGACAACTCCTACTTTAACAGAGAACTGCAAAGTGTTACACCTACAGAGATATACACAGAAACAAAAACAATATATATATATATATAACAGTTTAAAAATAGCATGAAACATAAAACACTCACTCACACACACACACACACACACACACACACAGTCACACACACAGAGATAGACAGAGACAGACACACAGATAAACAGACAAAGACACACACACACACACACTTCAAGTTTTAAATGCTATGTCAGGAGCTCTGCAAGCTGCAGCATGAATAATTGATTAAACTGAAAGTTTTTCCTGTCAGAAATAAGACTTGTGACGAAAGGCATCCAGGGAGAAATTATTGATGTTCCTTTAAAAAAATCAAATCATTCAGTTCACTTGAAAAAAGAAATTAACACCTTTCCTGGCTGTTTAAAACACCATTACAAGTCAACACATCCGGACATATGATTTGAAATACTCTGTGTTTGATGGAAGCATTGCATTAGGCCTTTCTGAGCTGTTTTTATTAAGAAATCGTTTCCCATAACCCTGATCAGACAACACCTTTTTTTCTTCACTGCAAAAAAAGAGAAGAACAAAACAGGAAGTGATGTGTTCTTATTTTTCTGCCAAGGGATTGCATAGGGGCTTGGCAGCATCAGAATGGATCTGTCTGTAGTTTTCTAATGTGTACAAATCACACAAAATTGCTCGTGGAGAGCCCAGGCAGAAAAATGCTCCAGGGTGACAGCGAGGCTTGTGAAATGGATTAAAAGCTTTCCGGAAGTGTGTGTGTGTGTGTGTGTGTGTGTGTGTGTGTGTGTGTGTGTATGTGTGTGGGAGGGAATGCAATGCAATGGACAGGGGTCTGACAGACACACACACTCACACACACGCACAAACATACACACACAATGCACACACAGGATAGACAGCGTGCTCAGTGTCACTACATCATATGCTTAATATGTGTAGAGGCTCCAGGCATCTAATGCATTGTTTTATGATGGAGTGCTTTTCTTCTCTGAGTTGTACAACTGAAATGAGTGATCACTGGCTGTCCTTGACTTGGTATAATGTATCCGGTTGGATGCTGAGCTTGTTGTTTTGGTTCAGAAAGGTAATTTCAGTGCATGGAGGTTCATGTGCATGGAGGTATCACATTGGTTTGACTCATTACAAGTCTAAAATGTTAACATCCCATTCACCACGAAAACTAGTTCAGTTCAGATAGTATGACTTACAATAAAACTGCACAAATAAAGTATGTATTGTGGAAATACTAACTCAACTATAACATGCCATGTTAACATGTGTAACGACATTCAGGAGCCTGGGAATGCAATGCCAGTTCTTATCCTGAATATCTTCAGTTCACCTACAACATGACGGAACCCAGACAATGCGCTTGAAGGGGGAGTATACACAATGACAGTTTCATCTATGGTTTATTGCTGCCTCTCTTACACAGTGTGTGTCTGTGTGTGTGTGTGTGTGTGTGTGTGTGTGTGTGTGTGTGTGTGTGTGTGTGTGTGTGTGCGTGCGTGCGTGCGTGCGTCTGTGTGTGTGTGTGTGTGTTGCATGCACAGTCATATGCATGTGTTTGTGTCATATGTATATGTGGATCTTTGTACATTTGTATGAGCATGACTGAGTGATTGTATGGGGCAAGGTATGTACTGTACATGTAGATGTGTGTGCACACATGCAAGCGTTTTGAGTGTGTGTATGTGTGTGTGTGTGTGTGTGTGTGTGTGTGTGTGTGTGTGTGTGTGTGTGTGTGTTGCTACCAGGGTGGTCCATGAGTTCCCATCCCCACAGCTGGTTCTACTCCGTCGGGGACACCTCACCATCAGGAGACATAAACTTTATACCACACACTTCAACACACACACACACACACACACACACTCTCTCTCCTTCTCTCTCTCTCTTTCTCTCTCTCTCTCTCTCTCTCACACACACACACACACACACACACACACACACACACACACACACACACACACACACACACACACACACACACACACATCCCCGGGCCTCTCCTTACGCTTAGATATCATGTGCTCTGGGATGGAATGGGACGTTCTGCTTTTGAGTTGAGGTTAAACTAGCCTCCAAAACATGTAAACTACCGCAACACATTTATTTGGACAATTCTGCTGGAATAATTAAAAGAACATTACAAACAAACTGTCCAATTAACCAAATGTGCAGAAGACTTCTCTCCTTTAGCAGTACAGCTGTTTCCAAGACTTCATTTCATAAATAAGTCTGTTAAGCCATGACAAAGAAGCGATAGCACCAGCATACAATTCCCCCAAGCTCTTAGAATGGCTTATCCTCACATAGTGGAACACATCTCAGTGGAACGCTCCAAAAGGGTATGACCCTCGGCAGTGACAATGCAGTGTATCTCTCCTCCAATCAGGAGTGAGGACTTACAGAGCCGTTGGAGGTGCAGTCATAGTCGTCGTCCGGCGTGTAGAGGACCACGTCCTTGATGAAGACGGAGATGGCCTTGAAGATGAAGGACAGGAAGAGGTGGATGTGGATGTAGTTCCTGGTACAGTGAAGCTTTCTGGGGGGAAAGAACAACACCTTTGAGAGGTCTTACCAGTCATACACAGGGATGGATGACTGACTGAATTTAGCATAATGGACACACACACACACACACACACACACACACACACACAATCTTACATGTGTACACGAGACAGAAGATGAGACAAAGTTCTGTAGCTTATTAAGAAACCTCTTGGATACTAATCACATTCTCCACTCAAAATTAATGAGCAAAATTAAGGATAATTATATAACAAATTACATCCCAGTGTTCTTCAGTTCATAACTGCGTGCCCCAGTGGAGTTACAACAATACATATTGGAGGGATTTCAAAAAATCTAATTTACCCAAGAGTGACTGAAACAAGTTTAATGCTGTTCAAATGCAAGCACTGGTTCAATGCCACTGTTGGGGAGCCTCTACGGATCACAGTGTTATTTGTTTGGAAGCCATTTCTGATTTGTGCACTTGTCGTGCCTGTCCAGACACTGTTCAAATAAGTGGTGCCTAGAACACCACACAGATGCTTGTGTGTGGTGTTTATGAAGCCAAGAGAACATTCTGCGACACCCCCCTCTCCTCTGCCCCCCTCCACCAAGACAAGAAAATGCCAGTAAATGACCCTTGCTCACAAGGGGCTGTTTTTGTTCAAACAGAAGCTTATGGGTGTCCGTGGGTTAAATGGAGCACATAGCGTTCTGAGAGCCTTGACAGAGATACACTTACCCTCTGACAAACTGCCAGAACCTAGCCAGAGTGTAATTCTATTTGGTTAGTGTGAGGACACAGTTGTTTGGTATGGGAGAGGCATTAGAGTCAATGGCAGCAACGCGTCCATGGTCCATTCAAAATGCACAAACACAAAACAAGGTTGACTACATGATTAGTTATTAAAAAGACCATTTGCCTTGGCAAGAAAAGGGCTAATGATAGGGACCTAACAGGATTTCGTATTGAAAAAAACATTGCGTACACTTATTTTTGCACTCATTTCTATCTGAGGTGTGCGAAAAACCACAGGAAGAACATGCTATTACCAGTGCAGACACAAACTAAATCCCTAATAGGCTCCTGAGCCCAGCGTTGATGAAAAGGTCTCTTTGTTGATTTGTATTTTAGGAAACAATCTCAGCGATCTCATTCTGTCTCTCTGCAGCCGTGCTCACTCAGTAAGCCTAGATTTGATCATATCGAATAAAGCAACTGCATCTGATTGAGAGTCAAGCAGTTTGGCGTCCTCATGACACAAAAACTTAAAAAGAAGTCAATGAACCAAGCGGAATTCAAACAACATGTCAAGTGGGATAAATCAGTATTTGGCAACTTCTTTGTGGGAGAGGAGACATGTCACTTTTTTCTCCTAAATAATTATGCATATACGACAATCTTCAACACAGAGAATATTAAAGTAATATAATAATATAAATTAAATAATAATAGCAATGTTAGTTTTGTAATTCTTTCTGAAATGTTTTTTATGCTGTAGGGTAGGGTGGTCATTCAATATATTGTTTTTATTGTTTGATGAATGTTTTCCTGTCCAAAGTTGTACTATTCAAAGAATGATGAATGAGTAAATGGACATAATTGTTTAATAATAATTTATTCAAGTGCTACCCAAAGCATCTGACTTAATTTTCCGCAATGACTCACCACAAGACAGGCTTAATTTCCCTGATGGTTCTGTTTGCAAATAAGATGTGCAGCATGGACTGTGAATATCAGCAGAGATGTTGTTCCAAATCTGCTGAATTCAATTCATCACACACACACACACACACACACACACACACACACACACACACACACACACACACACACACACACACACACACACACACACACACACACACACACACACTTGGCTTTGGCTATTGTCTTGCTTATTATCAGTGTTCCTCTTAACATTAAGGACATGCTGTGAAGCCAAGTGTACCCAGGTGGATATGCGGAAAGCCCTGCCCGGTGACTCCGAAAGTGGACTCTCAAATTGCCTCCATTACCTGCAGATGTCCCAGAAGCTCCATGGAGGAGGGCCAAACATTCTGTTCGTTACCACAAAAAAATACTTCACATCGTGTGCAACCACAGAGCGGTGATTTATGATCTTGAGAGAGAGAGATACACACATAACGTTCCTATTATTCATTTTATTTCATGATAAAAAAAAGCCACGTCTGCTTTCAGCCAAGGTGACTCAGAGAAACTCCACAGAATTTGTTCATAACTATTCAGAGAACCAAACAATTAGTCAGACCGAGAAAAGATGAAAAACAAAACTAATACGGCCTTTGCCTTCCCATGACTAAATGCACACCAAGAGAGTTTCTTTAACTTGTCCTCGCAGATGGAGTTTATAAATATCTCTCTATGTAGACCTTTGATGCTTCAGTGTAGCCACAGAGCCATATTAAACCCTCACTGCAAGCCTCCACTCTGAGTAGCCCTCCTGGATCTTTCATCACAGCTTTCACAGATACTGTATATTTGTCATCATAGAGAACCATTTGTATTAATCAAAGGGCTTCATGTGAGCATGAGGATCTGAACAGAATCTTTAGATCTCGTATGTTTTTGGAGAACCAGTGGAGACTGATTTTCTTTTTCCTGTTGGAGTGGCGAGGCAGCTTTAGGATCGATGTGATCGAGAATCATTATAGCTGTGTAGGATGCTGGAAGGAGATGATAAGTAATCTGTGCTGCTCCGCCTGACGCACAGAGGACGGGAGCTTTTGAGCATTTAGACTCGTCATTGATTTTGCCGTGGCTGCCATCGGCACTTTCGTAGTGGTGTCTGCCTTCGACTTAGAGCCTCCGTTCTTGTCCGAGAATTCCTCCAGAATGGATTGGCAAGGTTATTCTCCTCCGCCTCCTCTCTCTTTCTCTCTCTCTATCTTTTTGAGCGAAGTGGAGGCTGCAGAATAGTCTCGACTCTTAAGGCCCCCTTAGATTACAGATGCTTCACTGAGCACCTGGTGCTTCAGCTCAAGGCTCACGTGGCCGGCTTGTCCGCTCTCAGAGGGAGAAAAGGATAACAGACTGGATTAAGATAACGGCCTTGCTGGACAGAGGTATAGATGAGCTGCCTCTGTCACTCACTCATTCTCTCACTCTCCTCTTTTCGTTTTCACTCTCTCTCTATCATCTCCTCTCTTTCGTCTCTCTTGTCCTCTCTTCTTTTTTCTCTTCCTGTCTCTTTCCTCTACCTCTCTCTTTCTCTCTCTCTCTATTCTACTTCTATTTGTCCTGCGGGACATGCTCAACCCCCTGACTTGCCCCTACAAATATGTCAACATGGCAGGTCCTGTTCCTCTACATCTACCACACTGGCATTCACTCCATACAAAGACAATCCCAGTGGGACATCCCAGCTATTGTGGCTCTGGGGAGTGTGAGTGCTTGAGCGTTGTGAAACGGTCTGTACCATCCTATCTCTGGTAGGCGATGGTCGATTTTTACTGTAAATGTTTGACTTCAGGATGCCCTTCACTGTGTAAATATTTAGAATGTTGAGTAGCTGGTCATTTACAGTGCGGGCTGATTAGATTAGATATGAGAGAGTGTCTATGGAAAGTTCCACCGTGGATGACAACAGGGAGTCTGACAAAACCTAGATTTTGTTATATTTATGGAATAGAATTCAGTCCTATGATAGACCTTTCTGCAGTGAGACTGTTCCAGTGTGTGATCTGGTATTCCCAAATAACCCTTATGCATTTAAAATGAAGACCTTATTGGTAAGGAATCAGCCAGAGATGATGGGAACTCACTCATCTGTGACATTAGCTTGTAATTCAATTGGTGAAGGCTGCCATCAATCACATGTGGTGTCAAGTGCTGACGATTTGTATGATTAAATCTTTATGCAGTCATATTTACATACATTTCCAGGTCAAACACCAGTTAAAACAGCATTTTACTTATTTTTCACCAGTTAAAACAGCATTTTATAGATATAAAATATAATTAATATTTCACACTACTAAAACATAGACAGTCCAAATGGTCAAATTAGCAGAGATCTTTGAGTCTCTGGTTCATCAATGGAACAGAGTCCCCTAGAAGCTGAGATTTGGAGGTCAACTCCCATTACCTTCAATTACCTGATCTAATATATCCTGGGGAAGCCTGTGGATCTGTTTGGCACGTTTTCCATCAAAGGCTTACTCATCCATGTCCCTGACAGCGAAATGTTCAGTAAGATTTATTCATGAGCTAACTCTTTAGAGGCCATCATTATATAAATGTGTAATTGCTGAGGTTCAGTCAGGCACTCAGACTAAAATCTAATGAGGCCATTTTTTTTTGTTGCCAAATGCCACAGACTGTAGGAGTTGATATTTGATATTTAGAACTGTGCTTGAGTGGCAGCCGAGTTGCATGACTCTCTGTAGTACCTAGAGCATGTGTTCCTCGAAATAGCTGCTGTACAACAACCATAGATCTCTCAGTGAGAGAGAGAGAGAGAAATAGAGTTCCAAACGCTTGTCTCTCTGTCATTTAACAATGGCTGTTGTGCTGTGATGCTTTCAGGAAATGCACCCCTCAAGAGCAACAGATTGGATTTGTTTCAGACTGTGCTACACATGACTCTTCGTCACTAATCCACACGTGTCTTTGAATGTTTCAACAACACACTGGCATTTGTCTGTAGCCACAGAAATATGAATGCATTGTTTTCCATCGCTGAATAAAGTAATATGGAGTCTTACCTGAAGATACACAGTATTATTATAGCAGTGGTCAAGGAGACCAAAGACACGCTGTGACCAATGGTGTAGCCAATCTTCACCGACCGGAAGAATGTGCCCTGTGAGGCAAAAAGAAACTAGTATCAAAAAACAAAGTTACATAAATTAACGTAATTCCCAACCAAATAAGATCACATTCACAGGCAATGTTTACACAACTAGGATAAGGCCACTCACATGTCCACAAATGAGTGCCTGAAACTGAGCAATTATCAAAGGATCAAGCAAAAACCCAGTGGGCGGTTAAGAGTTTTCATGTCTCTTCAGCGCAAAATGCAAATCCATTCCGAGCACAGACAGATCCAGGGTAAAGCTAGTCTATTAATTATGCATTTGAATTAACCTCAATATACACTGGCGGCCATTTCATCAATATTTTGAAATGGGGATTGTTTAGCAGCCAGCAAACAAGTCATTAGAAATATAAAAGGTTTCTTTTCCAAAAAGTCCTAAAATGTTTTGAGGGCCTTTTTTGTAGGATTTTGTGGTTAGGGCATTAAACCTCAAAATCGCTGTAAATTCGTCCACCCAACTGAAACATTAGAAATTAAAGTATACTCATTTCCTTGATAAGGTCAAAAAATACACTCAGTCTCAAAAAGCTCAATTATAAAGTTGTACGGCTGCAGTTCTCATCTGAACAATATGAAACTGCGAAATTTGTCTCTCCACAGTGCATACTGAAGCTGGCAATAGTGAAGAATGAAATTAGTGAAAATAAAATAGCTCTCATTCATTAATCACTGCTACGTGGACAGAAGGCCATTTCGAAGCGAATGACCTCTGATGATGACAGGTCACAGCTGAAGGCCTAAAACATGGCTAAACACTCATCAAACTTTTTAGTGACAAGAAACACAAATGTGTACAAATCTATCTTCTTGTCATTGACATGTAGCCACAAATGATTCACTATTACACATCCAAGGTGTAAGTAATGCGTTTAGTGTGTTTGTGTTTCCATTATTACAGATAATCTTAAAGTTCATTCAGCTTGCATGGTGTCGGGTAGAACAGTCCACTGTGTTAGCGTGAATCCACCGTTTGAGTGGTCCTATTTTCTGTGAAAAATCAATCAAACTCTCTCTTTCTCTCCCTCTCTCTCTCTCTCTCTCTCTCTCTCTCTGTATTTCCGTCAGGCACCAGTACAGTACAGCACACACTCCCACACATAAAAACACACACTCCCACACATAAAAACATACAGTATGCACACAAGCCCTTCAAGAAGACAAGTATACGACTTCCCACACACATCGTCTCAGACATGTCTACAATACCAAAGAACAAAAGTTTCGGTCAAAATAACGAGTAGACGGGTCATTTCAATATACCCACCGCCCTGCACACTCCGTGACTAAAAGCCGATGTAAGCCACCCAAATCACTTCCTGAAGGCTTGTCACCCTCAACATCAAATTCCTTTTAAAGACCCCACATCCCAAGGACCCTGTGGATTAACTGGCTGGAATAGAAATGAGCTGCCCACTGTCTCGCAGCAGGAAGCCCATGCTGGAAAGGCTTTTACCACCTTGTAAGCGCTATTCTTTTTTTCTCCCCAGCCCATCACGGGATATTTGACAGTATATTTAAAGATTTCTGCCTCAACTCTGCCTCCGCAAATACATAAATCGGCTTGGATATGAAAGCCTTTGACAAGACACCTATTACTGTGAGGAATGTTGAGGCTAAATATGGCCCACTTGGAGATGCAATTTTGGCTACTTAGTTTAATTGCCAAAGAAGTCCCACTCATTGATTATGTTTCTGTGTGTAATGCATTGTTATGAATCTGAAATGCATTAGCACATATTTACATTTAATTTATTGCTTACTTTTGTTTTCCATTTCCCCATTCTCTTTATTTTATGGCTCTAATCATATTTAGAGTCCTTTTGCTTCCATGGTTTTATTGATTCCTGATTGCTTCACTTCCTTGTGTACTCATTCTTATGCATTTATGCTCATTCCACTGCCTTAATAGGCCACATATGTAGCTAATTTAAAGGAATGCCCTGCCAATTCACTTATAATTTTCTAATACAAATGTTATTTAGCACCATGGACCACTGACAACTTTATGAAATCCCTACTGTCTTTATTAACACAAATAGTGGCCCATTCTGTGGGATGCCACTCAGGTCCTGTGCTTTAATCCCGATGATTGATTTTCTCTTGGAAAAGATATGGAGAGAGTTGCGGTGCCATAGCATTCGGCATTCTGATCAGGCCCTGGAGACTGTTTGGGTGAGTCATTGTGGTGGTGCACGCTGCCCGGCCAGCTAAAATGAGATGGAGAATATTAAAGCACCGACTCTGACAATCACACGGGTGATTTTCAGTCAGAGGTGTCCGGGACGGGGGAAAAAAAATCAAACTCATGCTTTCATTTGGTTCAGGTGCCATTTCTGTTTCATTCTCTTTTTGGGACACAAAACAAATATGAAAGAATGAAAGACACAAAAAAAATGAAAGAATGAAAGAAAGAAAGAAAGAAAGAAAGAAGGCAGGATGTGACAAGAAGAAGGAACAAAAGGGAAGGAAGAATGAAAGAATGTGCAGGAAAAAGGAACAAGGAAAGAAGGAACACAGACAGAGAAAACAATATTAAACTTTAAAATTCAAACAAACAAATAATAACTCCTTATACTTACATCATCATTTGTGCTGTTCATGTTGTAGCCACAGTTCACGGCAATGGCCATGGGTTGCATATCCGACCAGCCATCTGCAGTACAGGTCTTCGAGAGGTTACCTGGGCAACGCGGAAAAACAAGCTAAGGTTAGCCCTCTGCTAACACCCAATGCAAACAAATGGCTCACCACCATAACAAAAACAAAACACCTGTTGATTTCACTTCCAACATCGTACTATAATTGCATGCCAAGGCAGCACCCCATGAGGTGAAGAGGCGAAGGGTGTGCAGATAATTAAATGTGGATTCTTTTGTGGACGTGGACGGTTTGACTTGGAGGACTAGAGCGGGCCCCCCTCCCAGGGCCTCCATTGCTGTGTGTCTAAATGAATCACTGCTGTTCGCAGAGGAGCCATAGGAGAGGGACCCCACAGGCGAGGTGACTCCATGCAGGGACGCTTTTTACTGACGTGACCCTAACAGGCCACCGTCCTGCACAGAAACCCCTAACAGTGAATTATGAAGGGAGGAGCGGCGTCCTGAGAGGTAGACTAATATTTCCCAATGAAGGAAGGAAGTGTGTGTGTGTGTGTGTGTGTGTGTGTGTGTAAATGTGTGGGTCTGTGTGTGTGAATGTGTGTGTGTGGTGGTGGTGGGGGGGCTCGCCCTCTGGGGGGGGGGGGGTCTGTACCGCATTCTAAACTGGGCCAGGCAAGCAGACAGGGAACACAGGCTGCAGGCTCCATCTAGGCACTTTACTAGAGGTTCAGGGATCTTCATAGCAGACAGAATCATGGACTCCCACTACTTTACAAGAGCTTTAGGGACCCTCTTGTCGGCGATGATGATGTGGGGTGACTACAGATATAAGAGACAAAAAAGTGTGTTGTGCCACCATTCTTTTGATGTCACATCAGCACTGATGCTGGTAGACACATGTAGCATGCTATAAAGCTAACACATCAAATTTTGTGAACACTCTTATAACAATTACTGACAAAAGCAATATGATGCTTCGTATTACAAGTAGATAAGAGGATTAGCACACCATGCGCAGCTACTGAAAATGTAAATATCATAGGACATAAAGAATAGTGTGATGCTGCTGTCTTTTTGTAGACTGCTTTCTTCACATGCAGGTCTGACTGACCAAAATGTCAGGTTACAAAACTGTACTATGAGGAGAGAACAGTGTCGGGCTGTTCTTTTTTGCTTTGATTAATATGACACACACCACTGGCATGGCATGGCATGTGTCATGGAAACTTAACATCACATCACATCTACCATGGTGTGTTTACATGCTCAATACTAATGGTATGATAGAGGGCTCCACAAGAATGAACGGTTTTAGTACATTAATGCAATATTCTCATCAGTCCTCGGTCCAGAACGCACCTGGAGAGTATCATCAATTACCCTCAAAGATATATCTTAGATCAGTTTCACACTAATGTATCCTAGGCATCAAAGTCATTAACGAACAAAGGATACATTGTATGCTCTTACATACACGGCATGAATACACAACTAGTCTGGGCACTACAGAGACTGCGGAAAGACAATAATTGAGTCCTCATTAGGTGTGCTATATAAACAATACATTTCAGGGAACAAAGACAACAAAGGCTGTCACAGCAAAAATACTGCATTTGCTGCCTTGATGGGTGCTAAACAATGCATGTCATTGATGACAAACACGGTGTAAAATTGCAGTTAGCTATGCTTTGGGACACTGAGAAAACACCAAATGTCTAGGGCATCCAGGTGCACTGATTTGCTGTTATTGTTGAAACTGGATTAGATTCTGAAATATGCACTAGTTTAGAGTATGACTGAGTGTGAGTCCATTATTTCAATGTTTTTTTTTTTGTTGTGTGTGTGTGCCGTCATTTAGAAAGGGGGAACTGTGTCATTACATATTGTGTAATGTTGATGTGTGCCCTTCACATTGTCGTAACAGCAATCACATCACCATGCACAGATTGTATACAGTGATTGTATACAGATTGTGTACAGTATAATTCCAAAAAACAATCAAGCAACCTAAGAACATGCAACACATTAGCACCACATCAAATGATTGCAATCAGTAAACAATAGAATTCTACTGCTGCATATACAAACTCACGCATGTACAAACACAAACATAGATACATGCTTTTTTGTGTAAAAAAACATAATTTGTGTATGACATAGAGGCATACACAAATACAAATGTATGTGTAAACAAGTCTTGCACACATGCAATGCTAGTCAAACGTACACAAACAATCTGACTCTTGTCTTTGAAGAAGTGCCATCTTATGAGTGAGTGATATTCACATATTCTGTGTCCTGGAGCTACTTTGGTCAATAAGTAAAAACCTCTTTTCGGGATCACATGTCTCAGCGTATCTATTTTTTGATTAGGCTGCCATAACAAAAGCTTGTGTTGTGATTTGAGCCTGTAATCTTTCCCAAGTGAGAACCCAGCTGAAAGCACAAAAACTCCTCAGAAGGCATTAGACCATAAATTATTTTTATCTTCTGATCTAGTAGGGAACACTTACTAAGGCTGGAGATTCATCATGTAGCATCTCATAGCCCGAATCCTGAAGCTGTTAGGGGTGTGTTGCTTTGACACCCACACATGTAAATCAAAATAGTGCTCTCTAAAGTTAGAAATGCCTTTAATGATGAAGGCTCTCTTGAGTTGACAGGCTGCAGAGAGGAATCACAGTGTTTCGTAAAGCATATGGCTCCTATCAGTTACTGTGCACCAAAACACAGCCAGGAGAGATTTCTGTCTGAAAAAAAGTTTTAGTCAAGAACTGTTTCTCAGGGTGGGTGAAGCAGAAACAGTTTGTGGGACAATGGAATTGAAAGCAATTCGAGAACTGTCAAGTGGCACAAACCCAATCAACTCCTGTCGATATGGGAGGTACAGTACATGTCCATATGTCGGCACACTCTATTACGAATTCTCTCAAGGGCCATCCAACAGATGTTTGCTTCAGATGCAGTTTTGTATCTTATTACTACTGGGGTTTATCTTTCCCAACCTGTTATTGCTCAATTATGGAACAAAAGACCTACAGCTCTCTGGAGTTTAAACCAATTACACTACTCATGTAAAGGGCCAGACCAAGCCACAGGAAGTGTAGGGTATCTGCAGAAAGGTGCTAATGGAAATGCTAAAAGGAAAGTTATAACCACAATTTATGGCATCTAGCATCTGTTCTGGATAATATTTAATTTTTTTTATTTGCTGAGAGCATTTTGTTCATGCATGTTTGCCCAAACGCCTTCCTTCATGCTTAACTGTCATGGCCAAATAAACTGTCATATTATTTATATGCCACACCAATCATTTTTCCCAGCCCTTGTTTGCTGTCAAAAGGCTTTTGAGGTCTTTCAGAGCAAGAGCCAGAGGAGGTAATCCTTATGCTGTGAGCTGAATAGCTTTTTGTCACACTTTATGGCATGAGCTTTCCTTTGCCATTCTAAGGTATACATTTAGAGATAGAGAAAACAGCACATGGCAGAAGTAGGTTAGATATCACTGCTGCAGATTATTACAGGAGGACTGAACGCATCCATATGTCCAAACCCATGGTACATAATAAATTAGAGTGCTGTATGAATCCTGTTTGGCATAAGGTTCCTTGACCTACTGAACCACTGAGGTTCAAACAAACAAGCTTGGGTGAGAAGTTCTGGAGCTACTAAAAGCCGAAGCCATTCATGCTCACTAACTACTGTATGTCTGATGTATGGGGAAATTATTTGATATCGTTTGGCATATGGCTCCTTCTTAGAAGCTATTTTTACCACCCCCCCCCCCCCCCACCACCACCACCACTTCCCTCGAGTATGAAAAGAGCAGTGCCGTTGAAGAAGGAGGTTGAGAGGAAAAAACCTGGAGAGACATCTGACTCTTAACAAGTAAAATTATATTTCATTAGAGTCTACAGATGGCAGGTATCTGTTACTGCAGACCTCAAAAAGATTATTAATGTTTTGGTGTACTCTTCAGTTATTATACTAGAAATGATCAGGCAAAGGCTCTAAAGATGCTTATTACAGTAAGAAAGCTGTACTTTATCACATCGAGATGGTGTTATTAGCTACCATTCATTTTAATGTCATACTGTTCTGCCTCATCTGCCACTTTAAAATCTTTGTAACATGAAAAGATCATTAAACCAGGATGTGAGTGGCTAATCACAAAAACACCAAACTTTAAATGGATTTAGAATAACTTCAGACATCAGATGTCAGACTAGTTTCATGACATTCTGAGCCATTCAGATATTGATATCTGATTTTAAAATATCAATTCCCAGTCAATAACTATTCAGAAGCTGCACCTTGCACAGCTCAATAGGTTGTATGTCACTGATGGTATTTCTATTCCTATTTCACAGCCATGCCCCAACCGCTGTATAGCACATTAAAGTCATCACACTTATGCTTTTCCTCAGCACGGTACCCATTTATTTATATAGCTCTCTCATCTGTGACCTCACACAAACTCCTCAGGGATTCTCATAAGTTCTTGGAAAGCCATATTGCTCTAAATAGAGGAAAAGAAAACAGAACAAATTGGGAATTTATTTTCCAATAGTTAGAAGTGTTCTCCAGCTGAATAACCAGGGTACTACTGAGGGTAAATGCTTTATCAATGCTCAAGAACATTTTTTTGTTACAAGATGCTTTTGTGACAAGCCGAAAGATCCTTGGTGGAATCTGTTTTTCCCCTCTGCAAAGCTTTCCTGGCTAACAATCAAACATAGAGCTTGTAGAATGTAGTTTAAGTAACATTAAGCATTGAATGTAACAGCTCTGAAGACAATATCACATCTAGCATAAGCAAACCTGGGAAGTAAAAAGAGTACACAGAGATATTCTAAAAGGGGAAAATCC
Source organism: Alosa alosa (assembly GCF_017589495.1). Classification (NCBI taxonomy): domain Eukaryota; kingdom Metazoa; phylum Chordata; class Actinopteri; order Clupeiformes; family Clupeidae; genus Alosa; species Alosa alosa. The sequence goes on from NC_063204.1 coordinate 20,023,948, forward strand.
AATCCCCTTGTAACAGCATTTTATTTTATTTATTTATTTATTTATTTTGCCTTGGGCACATTACTGCTGACAGGTGAGTTCAGAAACCACCACTGTTATGGATAGATGCCTCCATTTAAATCCTCTCCACCACGCCCCTGCCAACCGTCACTCACCCAATGGTCTGGCCTCAGAAAATCACTTGTTCACTCACTGTGAGCCTGTAGGCATGACGCACACTAGTCTTACACTAGTGGCTGTTTTCTGGTAGACTACATATTTGTGGAAATATGAGAAGGTGCTATTTCTTTAGCTCAGGGAGCTACCATCATCCAAGATCAGAGTTTCGCATTCCCAGAAGAATGTATAGCCTACATGACATGAACACACAATACACACTTTATCTGATCGTTAGTCTCTTTGGATAAGCGTGTTTGCTAAATAAATAAATGTAAAGCTCTTGCTGCTCATTCTCATTAGTGTGTGAGATGCATAAAATGATTGTGACACATGATTTTTGGCATTTACGACATGCCGCGGTTTGTGTCTAGCCAATGTCAAATTTATTACAGTAATTGTGGTAAGAACCTAACAAAGTGTTATGACAGGAAGACGGCGTGACGCAGTCTCTTCGTCAGGGGCAATTAACAGGCATGCATTATACATCACTGGGGAAGGGATTACTGCATGGACTCTAGCGCCTGATTTATGATCTGGTTTATGGCCAAGATGCATGTGCATACACCTCGCCTTAATCAACACTGGAAACAGTCTGGCATTATCCAGTTCCAGTGATGCAGGGACATACATGGGAAAGGCTGGGACTAGAGCACAATTACTGTAATGGTTGTGATGACCACACTGTATGACATTTTTATGGTTAAGGTTCTGTCTTGCCACAGCTAGAAGGAGGCTCTGTGGTAGTAAACACTGTGAGAAGCTTGTGCAGTGTGAAGTTATTGTGGCCATATCATAGCCGACCGTATAGGAAACCACAAAATGCAAATCACACACACATTTTTTGGGAAGAAAGGAAAAACATTCCTCTAAATTGTATCTCTGTTTACAATTTACACAAATGAACAGTGCATGGCACGAATTCACAGTGCAATGTTATGTCACATGCGGCATATGTGTGGTTTCACGCCCACAGCAAAGCAATATGCTTTCACCGAATGAGCAATGGAGTGCAATGAAGTGTGTGTGTGTGTGTGTGTGTGTGTGTGTGTGTGTGTGTGTGTGTGTGTGTGTGTGTGTGTGTGTGTGTGTGTGTGTGTGTGTGTGTGTGTGTGTGTGTGTGTGTGTGTGTGTGTGTGTGTGTGCGGATACATGTGTATATTTGCATCTGTGTTCATATATTATTGAGGGTTGTGATGGCCCAATGGGAAGTGACACTGCAGCGGAGGTCCCATCCTGCCTGGAAGCAGCAGAGGGCTGCAGTGGCTGCCACACAGGACCGTGCAGCAGTGCATGTTGAAATGCGTTGCAGGCCGGCAAAGTCCTGCCATGGGCAGAGACAGGCCAGGAGTGGGGGTGGGGGGCAGCGACAGGCGAAAGCACTGGTGTGGAACACGGGCGCCGGAGAGAAGAGAACGCACCCGCAGGCGCACAAAGCAGGCCCTCAGCCCAGAGAGCCCACGCTGCCTCCCAAACCCAGCCAGTGGGATAAAGAGTCCGTCTCTCACCAGTGACAGTGAGAGGAAGGAGGGAGGGAAAGAAGGAAGGAGGGAAAGAGAGAAAGAAGGAAGTGAGGTATAATAAAGGAAGGAAGTGAGGTATAATAAAGGAAGGAAGGGAAACTGCTTTCCTTACTGATTGGGTGTGTACACTTTGAGGAGATAACACTTCCAACACAATAACACAATAGGTGTCACATTATTCATAGTTATTCATCATCAGCAAAAAAAGGATTCATTGTTTACAAGTCGCTACATGAGAAATAGAATTGTAATTATACATGTGGCAACTGGAACGTTCTGGAATTTGAAATTGCAGAGCATTTGAAGAGCAATGACAGAACAACAGAATTGAAGTGAATTAGCACACTTATACGTTCCAGTGGCAGCTGGGTGTGGGGTGATCCTGGCTGTTTCGGCTTTGATGTGCAGTCTGCGGACCTCAGCCAGGTATGGGCCAGAGGCGTACCAGACCGGCGCCAGCCGCTTGAGCGGGGTAGTGACTGCTGGTTATCGTGCGCTGGAATCTAATGACTCGCGTAGCCAAACGCTGACCCGGGATCTGCGCTGGCACTAATCCCCTCAGCTGTACGGCACAGCACAGCACAGCACAGCGCTGGAGGAAGGATTAGCTCTTGGTGTGTGAATCGGCCCTGCTAATTAGCATGTTTTTCCATGTCTGTCTGTCTGTGTGTGTGTGTGTGTGTGTGTGTGTGTGTGTGTGTGTGTGTGTGTGTGTGTGGTGTGTGTGTGTGTGTGTGTGTGTGGGTGGGTGTGCATGTGTGGGTGCGTGTACACATGCATGTGTATGCCAACGTGTGTGCATGTGTGTGTGTGTGTGTGTGTGTGTGTGTATTTGCATTAATGTGTGTGAACGTCCAACAAGAAGAGGGACGGCTGACGGATGAATTTCTTTCATCATGCACAAGTTCCCCTAGAGGTACACAGCATAGACTAGACAAGGCTGGGTTCAGCTGCTGTTTGTTCAGGCACAGTAGGCTACACTTAGTATGAGATAGACACCTTACAGCTAAAGCTGCTTTCTCTTCCCATGTTTCCTTTTTTCATCTCCAGCTGTGTTTCCTTCCCTTTTTTTCCAGGAAGTTTGATGAAAAGAACAGGAAAATGCCCTGGGGGTAACGTTGGTCTCTCCAAAATCACTGTAATTTCAGGCAAGCCGATGAAATACACAGTCCGTAGCTCCTAAACGAGCTAGAGATTGGAACAAAAAATGAACAAAACAAACACACATAAAAAATGCCCCTGCAGATGGTCTCCGGCCATGAACATTCATATCCTGCTCTGAAACAGCTGTGCAGTGGAACACCGTGGCCAGGTAGGATGAAATATGGAGCAGTAAGCCACACCACACACACACACACACACACACACACACACACAGTCACAGTCACATCCTGATTCACAGAATTCTTTATTTTTTAAGCACAGAAAAAAAAGCCCTCCAAAAAAGTAGCCCTCACTCCAAATAGAGAATTACACAGTTTTAATTATTAAGAGTTACCGCGGATCTCATTTCACATGAACTCGGAGCACACAGGCCTTAATTCATTGCTAGGACTTAATTCATTACCGTCACCACTTCAACGTTAATTCACTCCGAGGACTAGTCCATCAAACAACTTGACATGCTCCAACAGCGTTTGTCATACAGTAGCACACAGTCCTCCCCTCACATCTCCCTCTCACTCCAGCCATGATAATGGGTGACATGTCCATTGTCTATCGCCATCACAGAGTTAAAGAGCTCAACCCACGCTAGCCAGCGCTAGTAAAGGCACAGGAGATCTTGGAGCCATGCATAATCCATGTGAATTACCGCAAGTAAATGGCTAATCATAAGGGTCGTATCTGGGATAAACCAAGACCTACCCGATACCATATCTGTTTTAGAAATGACATGGAAAAGACAGGCAGATCCATCATGCAAATGCACAAGGGTTGCAGCTTGAATTTACCATTTGAGTTCTGACACAGGTGCCAAATACTCTCTATACTATGCACTCATCACTAATCTTTATGGAAACCAAATATGATATGTCTGCTCTTTTCCCTAAGCTAAAATATATCCTGTTTTTCTCTTTTTCTACTTACACAATCTTAAAACGAATGTGTTGAAAACTTCAAACGAATGTGATGAAATAATTATTTCATCATTTCTTAGCCAATTGAAACTAATGATGGACAAATTAGAATAAGATCTGTTTCCTGCACTGCATCAGGTAGTGCTGAACTACTTATGAGTAAAAGATGTTCAGCATTTTCTTTATAACAAGCCATGACCAAAGTATTGCCAACTTTATAGACCTCTATTATAATGGAGAGCAGTTAAATTACATATTGCAAAATTTCTGCTGAATGAAAATACCATTTTCACAGTGAGACAGTATATGAATAATGAATATAAAGCGAAGTTAATACTAGGCTCCTGGATATACTATAATGAATCTTTTTTTCTTTCAAATGTGACAATATGAACAGAAATAGTTTTTAGATGAAGTGTGTGTGTGTGTGTGTGTGTGTGTGTGTGTGTGTGTGTGTGTGTGTGTGTGTGTGTGTGTGTGTGTGTGTGTAGTGTGTGTTCCACACTTCTTCCACATTTTGAGGTTCATCCTAACTGCCTGTACCAACTGAGTCTGATTTGCTGCTCAGCTTAACGCCGTCCCATCCAATTATTAGAACTGCCGCTTCTTTGCAGTGACAGCTTGCATGCAATTTGCCATTGCTGGAGGAACTTAAGTAGCTCTGCCTTTAAAACTTGACTGAAAAGCTCAAAGAGGAGCCTTGAATTGGGAAAGAGAAAACATCTTTTTGAATTGGACAGGGCCAGGGGAAAGGTTCTTAACATGCCAGTAGGTCAGTTGTGGTAGACTCACTTGTGGTAGTAAGTGACAGATAACAAAAAGAAAGAACAGAGAGATCCTGAGTGTGTGTGAGTGTGTGTGTGTGTGTGTGTGTGTGTGTGTGTGTGTGTGTGTGTGTGTGTGTGAGAGAGAGAGAGAAGCTAGGTGAGCCTTGAGCAAGTCAATTTTCAGACCCACTTTATTATTTGGTGGGTTACAGAAAATAAAACAGTTTTCACATGTCTATGGATCAATTTTTCATGCTGTTCAGTACAAATATGTACTTGAACTGTAGCGAAATCACCTCGGAGGAAAGAAAGAGACAACATGAACAACACACACACACACACACACACACACACACACACACACACACACACACACACACACACACAGAGAATGTTAAGGTACTGTATTCTGAAGGCCCAGTGAATGTACCATTGCTGAATGGATGGTGGATGGATGACAAACACGTTCCGGATCTTGCCCACAGCAGGAACACACACACAAAGGAAAGTGACGACAAATCATCAAATAACGAGAGCCACCATAATCCCTATGCACATAGTTCTGACCTCACTGCGTCAATATGTCAGCCAATTCACCCTGACAGATCTCCCGTAGGCCCTGCCCACAACATAAACCCACTGTGGTCAATAACTATTTTACCGTATCATCTGTTCCAAGTAACTACCAACCTTTTCATACACCATTTTGTACTGCATAAGCCATACTATATTTCACAAGTATGTCATTCTCGTGTTTCACACAAAATCAGTTGCACACATTTCTTCAACTCCATGAAAGAATTTCCTGTGTCATGTCTGTCAAGACACTGGTTCACTGAAATAATCACTTGAACTTCATACCATATTTATTTCTGCTATTGCCTGTTTATTTCTGTATTTCTGTTTATACCCTGCAAGTTTCTGGAGAGACGAATAGTTTGGATTCACATTCCCATATTGGACTTATTTGGTAACACCACAGACAGCATGGTGTGCTTTTATCATTGGATTACATAACTGTCATTTTTATCAACTGGCAAAGAATGTCACTGACACTGTTCAAGTGCACAAACTGACATAAAAATACCACAATGCTGAGATCATGCATCTTTGTCAAAATATTGCCATTTGTATTCAATCACTTGGAAGGCACTTTCATCCAAAAGTGACTTCCAATACAAGTAAGGTATGCATTTTTTAGTATGACTGCTCCTTTTGCACTATCACTCACATAGACATCTAATGGGCATTTAAGTCAATATTTGCCCACCAGCTTCTTGGTGGTATCTGAATGGACACGTCACACAATGGCCATAACACTTACCTTTGTGTTCATTGTTGAAGTGACTGAAGTAAATTGGACAGGGGATGGTGACAACTTCTCCCAAGCTGGCTGTTGGCCAGCAGGCTAACATTTCCCATGTTCCCTGGCACCCTGACCCAAGGGAGAAAGGCAGATTAATGGGGCAAGTCACATGCTTAAAACATACTATAAAAACCTATAAGAAGCATGTTAAAACCGACACAATAACTATCCACATGACTGACCACATTTTAATCACTTTGTCACAGAAAGTAGTTTTGATCCATGTGACAGTAGCAAAACAATAAATGATAGGCTGTGTTTGCCCTAGCCTATATTTAAGAGTGCATTATGACTTACAAACACTGAATAGCTGAAAATGTAATGGCTTGCCAGTCAGAGGACTAAAAAGATACAACTCAGGAATGCATTACATCTGCCTCTAGACAGTAGGTGACCAGGGACCATACATTAACTTTGATTCCCATTTCAGACTTTTTAAGTGCATTATTTTGGCAACAATCAATATGTCAATTCAAGCACTGAGGGACTAATTTATGTGAACACTACATAATGGCAGGCTTTGAAATTAGATATTAAAGCATATTTGCAGCACATGGGCATCTGGAAGAATCTGTTTCATTCTTTCCCTGTGCGCCAGTCTAAAATTAACATGTGAATTATCCGCCTATAAACAAATGCTATTCAGTCTCTCATCCACTCTTTCCAGTTTTGGGTAAGAACCTGGATGTTGCGTCAAGAATTGGATTTGGTATTTTTTATTTAAATTTTGCCTGCTATTATGGCCAACTTAATAGCTCTGGTTAAATCCATTAATGCCCTGTAAATTCCATCGTCAAAGGATTTATGAAAAAAGAGTGCGGGCACAGGCAGCCACCAGATCCATGAGTCCCCTATTTAGTTTATCTTACTATTCATGCCTTCGGCAGGGGGAGACGTTGGGAGATCTGCATTAGCATAAGGGTCACCGTCCCTTGTGATTGGGACCAGAGGTTATTGACACAGTCGACACGTTCACACTCGTGAACACTGAACACGAGGACCTCTGAATCCTGGCTTAGCAGCCTGTGAACGAGGAAGAGCTCTCGTCAGGAGAGAGGAGAGTGCCAGAGAACGACTCCCTGAGCAGCACAGGGGAGATCTGGGGCTGCACTGTGAACAGATCATACTCGACTGCAGCTAGATGCTGACATTGACCCCTGTGGAAATGAGGATTACCTCCTACCATATCTACCTTTGGCACGGTTTTGTCTGTTTCTTGGGTCTGACTCACCGGGCTACCTGAATGAACTATGTTATATATTATATGTCAACCAAGCCTTGGAAGAAGTCTGCTCTGAGACTTCGTGCCCCTCTATTGATTTCTCTACTTGGGGTTAAGTGCCTTGCTCAAGGGCACAACGGTGGAAGCCAGGAATTTAACCCACAACTTTTCAGGCTACTGCATGCTAGGCCAGCTCCTTAACCACTACGCTACCACAGCCCCATCATCAGTGGAGTTTAACTAAAGGCTGCATTCACAGTGTGACAAAACTTAAGTCTGAGGACTGTAGCTTCTTATCTCATAGCTAAGTCAGATGTGCTAAAGATGCTGGTTACAACTTCACTCTCAAATGTCAGGTTCAACAGATGGGGGGCCACGCTGTCCTGCTGCGCTAGGCGTGATCAGTGAACATAATCCACAGTCTTTTTGATGTGTAGATGGACCCCCAGTAGGCTGCCCTTGAAAGGCGACCCTCGGAGTATGTGGAATGTTTTCCAAATGGCAGACCCCACAATGCTTCAATTGGATCTAATTTGAGATCTCAGATAGAGAGGGAAATGCCGATAGATAGGAGAGATGAGCCTGAAATGTTTCGGCTGATACCCTGGTTCACCACATTTCCTTTGCTCCATAGACATGTATTTCCCCTCTAATTTCAATTTCAGAAGGGAAAACATGACAGTTATACTCGTCTCTGTCTAAGGCTTAGCTGTGGTATTATGTCCTTGAGGCAAAGCTGCTCAATGGATTTGCCTGTTAGAAGTTGTGAGTCATTCAAAGCATTGTCGTGCTGTACATCGGCACAATATGCTGAGGAACCTTTGTGGTCTTCACATCAAACTGGCTAATGGGTCTACCAGTGGACCTCATAAATGCTATTCAGCCCGACTCTTCTTCCATTCGCCCACTGTGACGGACTTGACTTTTAAAGCATCCTTCCACATCAAAAGAATTGCCAGTGCTTCCGTGATGGCCAAAGCAACAGCCTATCAAAAAGATGACTCACCCCGAATGGCCTATTACATGCCCTGGTGGTATTTTTGTGCTATGATTTGTACAAACATTCAACTCTGGGGGCCTCAGGGTTCCGGAGGGGGTATGTGTGCAATAAGATATAGTTCTTTCTGCAACAGCTTTATTGTATTGCAAGGCAAAGGTCAGCAATCCCTTGGCACTAACACTATCGGGTTCCCTTCACTTTTGATTACAGGCCAGGCAATGGATGTGCAATGGATGTGCAATGGATGTTACTGTTTTACATCCAGCAACTCAAACCTTAAGCCATTGGCAACAAACTGTAATACTCAAAGAAGTAATACCCAACGTTGCATCATAGTGGACAAAAGTGGACAGGATGGTGTGGACTGAGTGGAACTGAGTGGAAATAAAGTGGAAAAGTATTGTCCTTACCAATAAAATCTAACAATAAACACTCAAATGTCTAGTGTTTAAGTAGAATTTCTAGAGCCATTCATGTATCTAAACAGATGCTTTACCCTGAACATTTGTTATTAAGAAAAAAAACATTTTATTTGATTTATTGTGGAGTTTGTTTCCCTTCACCATCTGAGAAGCGGAAAGCTGCCTAGTATCTCTAAGATGGATAGGTGAAGCTGGAGAGCATGCATGGTTGCAGTCTGGAATGTTACCTGATGTGACATTTTCAGCCAGTCTGCTCTCACAGCGCTCTCGTTCCTGTGTAATTTCATTTACAATGTCACACATCTGCACACAGAAACCCTGTAGAAATAGAGGCAGATAGAAAGTGGAAATAGAGAAGGAAGAGATGGACAGAGAGAGAGGTAATAGAGAATAGACATATAGAGAGAGAAAGTGAGCGACAAAGGAAGAGATGATAAGGAAGAAGAAAAAAAGGAGAGAAGAGAGAAGAAAGGAAAGAGCACATAAAGAGAGTGGTTCAGTAACATCACGGCCAGAAAATGACTCTCCATCTGAGCATCTTGACCTTTACGGCAGTCATGATTCCTTACACTGTTATGGCATTCTTTACATAACATTACATTTCACATCACTTACTCAATCCGGCCCAACATTCTCTCTAAGACGCTTGAGCAGCGAGTACAACCAGGCAAAAAAAAGAGGCCAATTTCCTCTGCCGGCAAAGGACGACAAAGCCCACCCATGCCTCGAGTCTTGTAGGGTGGGAGAGAGGAGTGGGGTGGGGGCTGGGGTGGGGGAGGAGGGGGGCGGCGGGGCTGTAAGGGACATGGAGATGGGAGGGAGGGTGGGGGGCTGAGTAAGAGTGGGGGAGAGGGAGGGGGGGCTGGGAGGGTGGGGGGGCGGGGGACATGGGAGGAGGGGTGGGGGGGGGGGACATGGAGATGGGGGAGGGGGGCGCGTAAGGGAGGGAGGGGGGGGGCGGTGATGGGAGGAGTGGGGGCGTAAAGGAGAGGGGGGGGGGGAGTAAGAGTGGGGAGAGGAGTGGGGGGGGCGCGTGTAAGGGACATGGAGATGGGGGGGGGGGGCTGAGTAAGAGTGGGGAGAGAGGAGGGGGTGGGGGCGATGGCGGGACATGGAGATGGGGGAGGAGGGGGGGCGCTGAGTAAGAGTGGGGAGAGAGGAGTGGGGTGGGGGGCGCGTGTAAGGGACATGGAGATGGGGGAGGAGGGGGCGCTGAGTAAGAGTGGCGATTGCTCAGCATGGCCGTCAACCAGCTACGACAAACCCAAGCTGACAGTCACCGGCAGAGAAGCCGTGGGTCAGTGAGAACAGTATGCGGTGGTTGGGGACGAGCGGCACGAGAAGGTCAGGAGAGATGCGCCGCACGCAGGGGGGGGGAAGGTGGGGTTGGAGAGGTGTGGGTATGCGTGTTTGGGGGAGGGGGGGTACAGAGGGTGCGTTCAGTGGGGAGCCGATTCAGCTTTTTTGTATATACATGGCAAAGGGAGGATGTCGATCACCACCCCCATTTCCCGAGTTATTTTGTTCGGAAATGTAGGGGGTTGTGGGGGGACAGTGAAAACACGCTCGGTTCCAGTTTGACGCTCCAAAGGCTGTCTAAGGACATCTTTGAGTCCCTTGCCCTTATCTACACATGTCAGGATAGTACTGATGACTTGAGCTGGACTGATAACAAATGGATCCCATAAGAGTTCATTTTTAAAAATCTACAGTGTAGTTTTGTTTTTCCTGCACTGCAGCAACCCTACCCTGAGGCGGGTTTAACCTTTCACGATGACACTTACGGTAAAACATGCCTCACAACGAAAGAGGGATAAATAGTTCACTAACAGACTAAACAAAATAAATGGTTCAAAAACAGACTTAAAAACAAAACATCAACAGACAAATTAAGACAAATTATTTCTGGAGGTCTTTGCCAAAGTGATAAAAAAATCTCACGCAAGGAGCTCTGAGAAAATCACAAGGGGATGTCCAAATATCTCACAATTTATTTTTTGTTCTTTGATGTATAATCTCTCGTATAATTTGATGTATAATCTCTCCAAATGTTACTGTAAGGGTGTTTTGACAGAAAGTAGAACTTGATATCAGTCCCCTTAAGAATAGTTCTGTGAAAAGAGTGGGAGGTGAAAACCATCTGGGAAAGAAAGCAGAAGACACAGCCCCCATTAGGTCCAGAGGTGACTCCAGACCGTGACAGTTTATGAGGGACAATAAGGATGAGCACAGACACACAAAAAAACAAGTGTCCACCCGAAACATCCCGGTGCCTCGTCGTCCGTGCTCCCAGCCTTTATTTACATAGCTTACTTTACGGCGGCATTTAGAGAGAGGATTCACAGCTGCTGCCAGCTGTGTGCTGTGTGAGTGTGTGTGTGTGTGTGTGTGTGTGTGTGTGTGAGAGAGTGTTATTTTTTCAAACTGTGTCATAAACACTTAGGGCTCGTCTCAGTACATTAGGCTGCCACTCTCCAGCCTTGCCTTGCCTCTGTATGTGCGGGCTGCTGAGCCTATCTGTGGAGTCGTAGAGGAAGAGGAGGAAAAGAACGGAGAGGAGGAAAATAAAGATGAAGAGGAGATCTTCATCTAGAATGAGGAGCACTCATGCTTCCAATGAGATGTGGTGACGATGGAGGAGTGCAAAAATGTCTCGTTATAAGCAAATAATATATTTAAGGTTATTTAACATACTTAGATTTTATTTTTGTAGTGAGGAGGAGGAGGAGAAGGAGGGGAAGAAAAAGGTAAAACAGGAAGGGAGAGGTCTTCCCGCACTCAAGGCCACATTAATCAAGCTGGAGGTAAGAATGCTCCACAACCTTGCTGAGCTGCGGAGGCAGTCACAACATCACTATGGATGCGACCAGAGCCACATCTCTCTCTCTCTCTCTCTCTCTCTGGCTCCGGATACTACCAGGCACTTGGAAGTAAGAGATCACCTGACTTAGTATGCTGTGCAATGTGCTGTAATACCTCCTGTGGTGTTTCATATCAACGTGGCTTATATGTTGATGATGTCTTGTTAACATACTGTCTATTATGCAAGTGCCTATCTCCCACTAGCGTATGTAAATGATGCTTTAATGAATGCAGCCAGTGATGGCATGATGACCTGTCATGTCCTATAACAAATGATGACATACTGTTGTGGTCAGGCAGCTATTAGGCAAAGATCCCTATCTCTCTAAGATGTTTAGTCTATTCATAGCACACACAGAGCGAGGCTAGGAGCAAACGTTGCTCTTGGGATTGATTGAGCGCCCTGTTAAATGGACTGGAAGAAGAGGGTCGGAATTATGAATACTGGAATACAATGTGAACTGGACCAGGTCAACACCTAACTCAGAACCAGAACTGGGCCAAAACTGAGGCAGATCTGGGCCAGAGCGTACTTTTATCTGGGCCGTGAACACAGACCGCACCTGCATGGTTATTCAAGTGCTTGAACACCCCCAGTATTTCACTTCCTAACATTACACAAGGGAGACTCAACTGAGACAGAATTTTCTAACTGAAGTCATGAGTGGAAGACCCACTTTCACAGTACAGTTTCACAGAGTAGCACCATAGTGTAATTCACTGAGCTGGTTTCTATGTTTGTTGATGATGTAAGGACAAGGATAGAATACATTAGTCCTACCCATTTGTATTCATGCGGTCAAATCATCCGCAAGCATGCACAAACACAACCGCATACTCACACACACAGACACACACACACACACACACACATGCACACACACAGACACACACATACAGAGAGAGAGAGAGATGGGGGAAACAGTCGCATCATGCCATTTTATTTTACTTGTCCCTCATTGAAATGCAGATTCAGAATTTAATTACTCAAATTTCCTCAAACTTTGACTTTAAAACTGCAGTAGCATAGCAAAAACATAAAAACATCAGGTAACTCTCCGGAAATATCCAAATTTGCTTTTGCCCAGAATAGGTAATAGGATTTGTTCCACATCATCTTATTTAGATGTCATTCAGAGACGGATAATACTTATGTAAGCACTGGCTTGATGTCTAAAAGCTTAGCATAGCTATTGTGCACTGTTTATTTCCTTTAATAATATTACGGAGCTAAAATCTGGCTCAGACCGTACACTAAAAAAAATCACTAAAAAATCTTCTCATCTGATGACCTTTCATGTGGCTTTGAACAAAAGCAGAACCAGAATCATAACCTTTGATACTGCACCAAAACAGTCTGGAGAGATCGAAACCTCATGATTTCATTGCTACATCCAATTTGTTTGTCAGACATCCAATTCATATCTATGTTAACAAAAATGTTGCCCACAGAATACTCTCAAAATCATGAACACAGTAAATAGCTTGAGGATGTCACTAGATACCTGAATATCAGGTTTCCTTATACAAATAACAAATTACTAGAGTCTTACACTTCTATTTGGTTTTCACTATTTAGTTCCAGGACCCATTACTCATTCCAAATCCCACTTGTCCAAAGGATTTGCACAGGAATTCAGGGACCTAATTTATGGCACAAAATGTGTTCATCGACAACACAACGCTGCTGCTTCCACACAACGTACACTTGAGGTATTGTATTGACACTGCAAATGAAGCATCGACCCACACACAAGGTGATCAATCTATGAATACACAAAGGGGGTGGGAACGCCTTTCTTGCCGTAATCATTAAGGGACATTGGGCTAACTGCTCACCTTTAAATACAAAAGCTTCCATGTTATGCTGGGATTAAATTCCCCTTAGTGTTTCACATGAGCCTCTTCACTCAAAAACAAAAACAAAAAATGAAGGAATACCCTTTGGGCCCAGGCTGAGATAAAGGGGAGCAGACACAACACACTTGTTGGGCTGGCTGCACATCTGAAGGATGGGGCAGACAGATGAGCCGGTGATTACCCCATCCAGTTGACTCTCACAAGTGAACTACAAAGCCCCCTGGGATAGCCTGCACTATGAGAGGGGGACTGAATTAAGCCCTGGTACACCAAAAGTCAGCCACCAATAGTAGACAGAAAAAAATAAATATGTGAATGAAATAAACTAGTAAATATATATATATATATATATATATATATATATATATATATATATATATATATATATATATATATATATATATATATGTATATGTATATATATATATATATATATATATATATATATATATATTGAATGTATATATAGTCTGTTTAAAATCAGATAAGTTGTCTGTCGGGTTTCGGATTCACCTAATACGCACCAGTGGTGACGAATGGTTACCCGCAGGGCAGAGGGCTTTCTTGTGAGAGCCTGCGATTGAGCTGAAGTGATGGAGCAGAAGTGTGAGAGCCCTTGTTTTAGGAGACGTTTTTTTTTTTTTTTTCCCACCCACCTCCCCCTCTGACAGGCGCGAAAGTGGTGAAACGTAAAGCAGGCCTGCCCGCAGGAGTGAACGTTGCTTTGGGGCATCCTTAAGAAGTCTCAGAACTGTCTGGAGAAAAGCACCCGTCTTGAGCCGCCGGCACTGCGTTAGCTACAGAACTCTCACTATCCCACTTAGAGACGGCTGACAACACGTGTTCGTTAATAACCAAGGCTCCTGCGGGGGCGGTGCCAAAAGCAGACTTGGGGAAATAACAACAGCAAAGCTTCGTTTTTAATTACACCTCATCCCCAATCGTGGCCAAGGCCTTCTCTTTACCTTAGCAGTGACCAGAGGGATGAGACGGAGAGATAGGAGGGTCAAACACTTTCAGACTTTCATTTGGTTATCTGTTGATTTATTTTGTCTGTTTTGTTTACTATTTTATATGCTCCATCTAGTGCACTTGTCCTCAATACATTTTAGACTATGAGAGGGCCCTGCTTGTAGCCTGACGTTGTCTGCTCAAATTCTAGTCAGAATATGACCTCAAATGTTGTGGGTGGGACTAAGTTCAACTGGCACCCAGTGTTAGTTACACTATTTCATGTAAACATAGCTACATATGTAGAAGCTATATATGTAGATGTGGCTATTTATGTGACTGTGTTGTATGTACCATGATTACTAATCTCATGTGTAAACATAAAAACAACCCACTGTACAAATCTGAAATTAATCAGTGGACTAATTATGCTAAGAAAAAAGAAAACTGCTAATAAAAAGAAAATGTCAGACTGTGAGTAGCTCACCACCCTCGCAAAGATACCAAAATGTGTTCAGCAAGTGAAAAACATCATTAAAAAAACATAATGAGGGGGAGTTCAGTTCAGCTCTATCCAGGCCAGTCGGAAGATGGGGCAAAAGGTTATCCAAAATGACAGCACACGGCCGGAGGGGGATTAATAGCTGTTGGAAAAAAGGCGCTTCAGATTTGGTCGCAATGTGATATTGGGGGAGATGGGGGTTTGGGGGTGTCATGTGTCGTGATGGAGCTATATCTCTTAGTGACGTGATGAATGCTGAAATGATCTTGTCATAGGTAAAGCCAGCATCCAGAGTTGGCAGATGAGTGGGGGACGGCTGTCAGAGAGAAAACCAGCCACAGACATCATGTTGATCAGCGGTTATCAGCGGACACACGCCTGGCCCTGGACTCACCTCTCTTGCCTCACAGAGAGGAGAGTTACAGTACGGTCACTCCAGACCAAGGTCCTTTCAGTGAAATCAGAAGCTCAACACGAGTGCTGATGTGGTGACGGCCTTTTAACTGTTCAGACACAGTGGGGTGGGAAGGGGTGCGGAGGACTACAGTAGGTGATATCAGGCCTGGTGGAGCAGTGGTAACATCACCACCTGACAATCGATTGACAATTTGATTCCTGAGCCTCTGTTGCAAGTCCATGTCACTTTGGATAAAGGCATCTGCAAAATACCAGTCAACTTTAACTTTTAACATGTAGTCACTGAAAAGCAAATTCAGTCTTTATCCTCCGACTCTCCACTCCATTGCCTTGCCGAGTGCTTCCTCTGAGGCTGCTTGCTGGACTGATCTCCTCCTGCTCTCTATGTTACCCAAGGCCCACCTATCCTCCTGACTTCATTTGTCCTCATTACGCATTATTAAGCCCTCCAGATGTTGTGAAGCTGTCAACTCAAACTGGAGGAGTAAAAAACCTGTTGAAGGCTGATGAGTTTCCTGTCTTTTTTGGAGGGGTTTGGTGACTGGGGAGTGTGGAGCACTGAGAGCTGACCAACTGTCTGGACTAATTACGGCACCTCATATTTCATAAAAGAAAGGCTCGGAGATACTGTAACTACCTCACCCAGGAGGTGCAGAGCAACGATGCTGCATGTAAACACACACACACACACACACACACACACACACACACACACACACACACACACACACACAGTTGGGGGAGCCATTTGACTGCCTCTACCCCCCCTAGAAAAGGTTTCAGTGCCACACGTTCCCCCAGAGAGGATCTTAGAGGGTGGGTCATGTTTCAGTGTTATTATTTGCTGAGAGAAATCGCCCTGTGGGTTACGATGACTCATGGAACCTGATTCTGCCAGTGCCACCCACCAGTGGTACACCTGTGCTGTGGATGCAGGGCAGACCTGGCCACAGTCAACTTCTCCCACAGAGAGAAACAGCCAACTTGATGCAAAAAAGATAGATCCAAGGCACTCCTCTTCATATTAAAAACAGTTAATTTGCGAACAAATAAAATAATGGCAACAGAACAGAAAAATGAGGTGCCCAGATCTTTATGGAAGGTTCTCCTGGCAAAAGGTACACCGTTAATGTCAACTGACCCATTCACACTTCCGGTAACCACCAGGACATCGCAGATGTTGTCTTAGTTGGGGGATGTGGGTTGGTTTTTGTGTTTGACAGCATCAAACTGCTAAATGGAGTCAAGGTCAACTGTTACGACAGTAGTACAAAAACACTGCTAACTCCCTCTCTGTTTCCTCCACCACTGCCCTACCCCTCCCTCTTTCCCCCAACTAAAACATCTGGGAAGGCGGGATGTGGATGTTTAGAGAATGTGTCAATGTATCACTTGACATCAACTGACACCACCAACACCCAACCCGCCCCACATGTTTACAGGAAGTGTCAGTGCATCAGTTGGCATCAAATGAAACCCACAACACACAAACACCCTGGTGACTATGTGCTAGAAAGGAGGAGTTCCGGATTCTTGTGGCTTTGTTATTATATTGTTTTTTTTTAAAGTTGACAACATGATGGCATAGAACATAAAATGCACCGATCAGTTGCCGCAAACAAATGCATTATGGAAGCGTATTAATGAATGCAAAATTATGGAAGCCTATTAATGAATGGAAGCCAACTGCAGACAACATTTTACAGGACTGCAGTTAGCAGGGCGAGAGTGAAAACGCTTAAACATCCATGGCATGTAAAACATGTTCTCGTTTTTAGATGAGCCTGG
The DNA here is from genome assembly GCF_017589495.1 of Alosa alosa. Classification (NCBI taxonomy): domain Eukaryota; kingdom Metazoa; phylum Chordata; class Actinopteri; order Clupeiformes; family Clupeidae; genus Alosa; species Alosa alosa. Next base: position 20,040,862 of record NC_063204.1, read on the forward strand.
AGAGCCACATTTCACTGGCTCCGTTGCAACAGTTGGTAAATAATGACTACCTCTTACAAACGCCACCACTTCCCATGTCTTCTGTCTGCTCTTTGTCAGGCGGATTCCTCTGACATCTTACGTGTGGTTTGCACATTTGAGCACCTCGGCAGGCCCCAGCAGCACCCGAGAACACGCGGCCGCATCCCGCGATACATCACAAAACATGTCAGAGTTTGTTATGGTAAAACAGACCGTGCACACTGGGAGCACGCTGCAGATGTTTGAACGTTCGAGAGGCAGCTGTTTCGAAGTCTTTCACACAAATGCCTCTGATAGCCACGGAGAACATGGGAAAAAAGGGTGAGGATTGGGTGCCTCTGTGTTGCGCCAGCTAGCTTGCTGAGAGAGATGGTCTGAACATCCATTCACCCCAACACAGACACAAACACACACACAAACACACACACACACACACACACACACAGACATACACACCAACACCATCATTGCCACCATTACACATGGCTCGCTTTAGCAACAATCCGGTTAACATTTGCTGATCACTCCTGAAGACCCCTCTGGGCATGCTCTCACTGCGCACTCATCACTCAGGTAATCACCACCACAAAGGGCAAGTTTGTTTTCGGTGTTCAGAGCAAATCGACCACCTCTAGCCAACACTATCAACATACATTTCCAGACAACAGCCCCTGTTCAGAGAATGGAATTTTCCAGAAATAAGGGTAAATCAGGAGATAACGACAGCGAGAGCTCCTGTTGTCCTGCTTGGTTTTGTTCTACTTTATGTAACAATTCACATGGTCCACATACATTTTTCATTTTATGGAGATTTTGTATATGTGTTGTCTATGGCTTAGCCTCCTCTGGAATGCAAATAGGGAACATTTCGAGGAGAGGAGGTTGCTGGCCCTACTTCACACTGTACTTACACAATTAGAAAGCTCCACTGTATCAAATGCAGCCTTTCAAAAGGGTGGATTTTGTTTTTTATCTTTAACTGCAGCAGGGCAATATTAGCATTGCCACTGACTAGAGGCAAAGATTCCTTCAAGATGGTCCTTCAATTATCGAAGGCCATGACATAATTATTTCATTTCACTTTATTCTGTCCAAGGAAGTAAGAATTATTTTTAAGATTATTTCAATATAGAGGCCTCTCGTGTCCCTCAACCCTGAGGAAGTTAAAAAGGTTATTGATATCTGACGTGTCAACAAAGGATTACATGCCATACCATAGTATATCTCATATGGAAAAAATAATAATAATGCAATGCGCTTGAAATTGAACAAACTATTATGTTTTCTGTTATGGCAAAAGTTCAAACAAAAGCACTAAGGGTGAGACTTGTAGGAACAATTGTGTTTCAATACAGCCTTATCTAATATTTTAGGTGACATAAAATACATAAAGTATGCATCATAAGATAAGCCCCAAACTAGCTATAAAAACATGGTATAAATCATGGAAAAATACATCTGTAGCCCAAGGTCTTGGCCATGGTTATCTAAAATTAGGAATACCGGATTCCAGTCACATCCATGCCCCGTTGAATCCTGGATCACCTTAAATGGACAACCCTTACTGAGCAAAACTCTCACTTGATTTCAAGTAAACACTCTTGAGATGTGTCTATGAATGAAACATATGCATACACCCAGGAAGGTCAACACACATCCTCTTTGCAATCATGGGAATATTTCCTTTAAAACGGAAATGTTGGCAGTGGCAAGACAAACTATCCTCCTGTCTTGGAAGGCAGCATATGCCCACATATCTCTGACAAATTGAGACACAGTGAGCGCAGTATCAATCATTCTCTCACTGATGAAGTCCTCCCGGGCCCCATGCCACAGATGTCAAGAACGATTTGAACTCGAGCAGAAATAACACACGCCTGACAGGGGGGAGAGGGACATCATTCCACTGCTGGCTGCTTTTATTGGTCTACCGTTCACTGCTTCATTTGTTGTCATTGTCTCAAACTCAGCTGGGTATCATTGTCACAGCATGTGTGTGTGTGTGTGTGTGTGTGTGTGTGTGTGTGTTTGTGTATGTGTGTGTGTGTGAGAGAGAGAGACGCTCTCGTAAGACACCCAAACAACAAGTAGTAACGCACTCTAAATACTCGGCTCGAATCACCCAAGCCCATCTAGTCTCATCATTGCCCTTGATTGTAAATGATGCCTGGGATTGGTAGCATTTGTGCGTCTGAGGAAAGATGGCTTCAATCAAGTGAATTTCAGAAAATAGTCCCGCTGTCTCGCCAAACTGGGAATAGCCTGCTCAGCCTCCTCCAGAGGGACAGAGACTAATGTTTCTTTTGTCATGTCTCAAAAATATAGGGAGGTGTGAAATACGCAAGGCATTATCTGCTTCCAAGAGGACATTGCATGCAGGGTGATGGATGGGGTTTAGACAGTGCACGAAGAGTAAGACTGAAGAAATGAAGAAAAATACTAGCAAAGGACAGAAAACACTCCATGGTGCAACAGGTCATAAGCAAGGCTGACACTTTAGGTGATTCACCTCAATGCGTTTCCATCCATCAGACCCAACTGAGCTCATGGATATCATTTGTATGCAAGTTTTTTCTGATTTTTAAGGGGCTGATATATTGAACACTTGGCTCTTGGTGAAGTGATATTTTTCCTATCACAGTGTTTGCCAGGGGAACCCCAGTATGTGTAACATGGTGATCATCTCACACCATCTTTTAATGTCACCTGGACTGACAGATTATGCGATTTTCATTTCCCTTTTTCACAACAACAAAATTAATGTGCAGGGGGAGGACAACATAACCCATGACTTGGTGGACTGACTTAGTCAACAGCCGCATTACAGGAACATTTTACAACGGTATATTTCACACGAAAGTAACAATCACGGGGACCTGTGAGCGCATTTACAGATAATGTTCAAGTCGAAGTAGTTGTAATCAAATACACAACACCTCTCAATAACGACGAGTCGTTGAGGAGGGTCAAATTGCAGTCGGTTACTTTATGGAGACATGTGCTACTGGCCCTCAGGCACACTCTTGTTAAGGTCAAACGTTAGGGTCAGAAATCCTTAACCTCATCTACTGCCACGCGATCAATTGTTATTACATCAAATGACAATCTGACGATTTAAACCATTTGGAAACAAATGCCACCTCCTAGAACCCCATGATGTGACACACCACATGACGCATCCCCTTGACGCAGGTATCCCTATGGACAATAAAAAAACAACTTACGTAAACTAAAAGTGAACTGTTTTATGTGTGCATCCTTGGAAGCTGACGCAGACACACCTAGGCTATTGAAAGGCTTGCTTAATGCTCCAGCGTTGTTACGAACAACGTGATTCTCTACTACTGGTGTAAAGGAAGAACAATACAAAATTATACTGAAAACTACGAAAAAATGTTTTTCAAAAGTAACAAATCAAACCATCATTAACGCCATTATATTTGGGATACTCTAAAATATTAATATCGAAGGACATGCAGCAGGGTGAGTTACTTCCAAAACATTTTAAAACACCACATAGGCTGCAATAACATTTAGACACATCATACATATACTTCTATTCACCGCCATCCATTTCGTTTTTAAATACAAAGGTCACGCTGCATCTATCAAAAAACACAGCTACTGCGCTGTCTGATTTAATACAAAGGTGCTGGGCGATAAACGTCCATCAGATATTGAAAAGCAGACCAGACAAAAAAATCACAGAACAACATTGTACTTACAACAGAAATCATGCAGCTCAAGGTGGCAAGAGTTATCACCAGTTTTGAAGCACCCATATCACCGTGATTTTAGGATAAGAGCGCCGCCAAATGTAAATGACCACGAAATACTGTGGCCAAAGTTTCGAGCAACGGTCTGTTGTCGAGTAAGTACTTTTTAAAGATTACTAGTAGCCTGTTTTTTTTCCTCGTGAAAATCTACTTCACACCTTCGAGGGCGTCAGAAGTTGTGCTCCGAGCGCGTCTCTAACGCGAACTGTGTATGTACCATACCCTCCCCATTCAGAAATTCAGTGGGCATGTTCATCATGACAGCTTGCTAACCAATCAGTTCGCTCCATGCATAGTGGATACTCATGTCCACATTAGTTCGAAGAGTTCGAAATATATAACATATTATTAAGCTTATGTATTGTATTGTATTTTCTCAGTTTGTTTCACACTTTTACGCACAGATTATGTTTAAGGCGAGACACTACAGGTGAATAGGGTAACATTTTTAACAAGCAGATATCACTATGAAACTTACCCAGTTGATTACTTACATTAATATGAGAAAAAAACGTATTACAAGTTTTCTGTAATTTAATGTTTACATATGCAAATTAGGCATTATCTAATTAAATATGCGCTAATTTGCATACATTTTAAAGCAAGAAACCTGAGCATTGGATACAGACAGGTTCAAAATTATGTTTTCATTGTGTTCAGATATTAGATGGGGAAACATTTACAGAGGGATTTATGAATATCTACTTTAGTTATCCTGTAAATCAGAATATGATGTCAACAGCCCTAAAAAATCGATTTTTGCCATGTTTTTAGGCATAAAATGTCGTGTAAGTCAGGCTAGGAATAATATATCAACAAACCCCTCTGTAAAAATCTTATATATATAAAATATCTAAATATCTTAAATATAGTTAGGCATAAGTCTAGAAAGTCTGGTGTAGGCCTATGTACGTGCTTCTGAAGTGAAGTTTCTTTGCTCAGAGTGGGAGAGGAAACTCGTTTTGAGAAAACAGCCTTAGACTCGTCTTTGAACTTTCGCGATTGGTTGCTGATACAAAGGAAGTGTCCATATATGGATCACAAAGCGTGATACAGGAAAAACAGAGCTTTCCAACGATACTACACCTATTACTGTCTATGTACTACACACGACATGTTTTGGGTGACAGTCGCGGGAGTGCATGCAAGGTTAGAATGCTAACTTTCGCTGAATTTAGGATAAATATACAGGCGCGAGTAGACACAATATAATTAAATAAACACCTAAATGTGTAAATCGGACTTTTTTGTTGTAGTAGTGTGATAGAATGCATGCTAAGGTAACAGACTAGCTCAAAATCTCGAAATTGACCAGTGCATGAAAAAAGATGTTTTCACCTGCCGTGTCTCGCCTTAACATTTCGAATACATTAGAATAGTTATTCACTTTTTTGTGTGCTTCATTTGGGCTTTTAGGACTTCTACATAGACACTGAGTTAAATGAGGCAAGCAGTGAGATAAGATAACCTTGCGTAACATAAACACATTAAAATGTTTTACGTGGATAGATGTGACGATGGATCGTGTTTGTTGTGTGATGTCCTCATCTTGGTCCTTATACGTAGCCAACTGCATCCCAAATATAGCCTAAAGGCATGAATCTCAGGGGCGGTTTCTCATACGGGCAGTTGTCGGGTAACAACATAGGCTACTCAATATACTCATTGTATATGGCATTCATTTCAGAAGCGTACGAGGATTTCTATGGGTTTTTTCTTTCTGGGCGGTGTGTGAGGCTCAGAAGAAACGAATGTATTCTTTTACTCCTCTGCTTCGCCTATCTTGAAATTCTCACGAGCGTTGCAAAACAGAACAGATCACTGTAATAGTCCAGTGGACAAAAAAGGAGAACCCGGAAATGTTGAGTACACCAACGTTTTATGATGGAAATATATAGAATGGGTTCCCAGCATGTAGAAACTGACGGATGCTAATTTGCATATGTTGGGCAATTTGTGTAATTGAGCTAATTAGCATAATCACCTATATTGATCATATTATAAGAGCTGCTTGGCCAAAATGGACAATGTTAGTATGTGTTTAGGGGTTACTAGAGACTATTTAAACTTGGTTTGGTCAAGTTTTTACTCTCATTAAGCTGATTTTGCTGAGTTTTTGGGGGCGATTTAGACGGATTTTTGGAGGATAAAAATGTTCAGTGTTTAGGAATAATTTGGATCCTCAAGTTATTTCTGAATTCCACAATAATTTTGGAAATAGCTATTCACTGGCCCTCTGCTGTGACTCACAATTGAGTAACAAAGGGAAGAACTAGCCTCTACTACTCCTCACTGTACTCATCCGTTGTCCTGTCGCCATCTTCTCCAGACTCTTCATCCCTGTCCTTCTGCTGTTTTTGCTGTGTAAATATATTGCCACATGTAACATCACTGCCTTTGCAGAAACAATAATTAGTACAGGCCAGGTCTGCAGCTGCACAGCTGCACTTTCCAGATACATGTATACACAGTTTTAACCCAGCTTTGCAGTTACATCTGATAACATCTAACAAATCAGGAGGAGCAACAGGACTTGAATCGAGGGTGGGCAAGTTCCTCTCCTTTCTTCATACCTGTCTTCTAACTCCCTCCAAACGCGGTGATATCCACAGCCGGTGGATCAGAACGGTCTGCTGCTTTCCAAAGGAGATGGGCACGTTTTCCATGGAGGAGCAAGTTGCGTTCTGTGGGAGACAGTGTCTTCAGTGCTGGAGGAGCCGGGAGTGGGAGACCTCACCGCCAGGGGCCCAAGGGGTCAGGGGGCCCTGAAGCCCAAGCCTTTGCATGAAATCATTGCCTCAATATCAACACATCAGGATGCTATAAATCTGAGTGAATTTAGTATTGGCCATCCCCAAAATGCACCAGAATACAGGAAATCACATCAAACAAATTAAAACATTTCTGAGGAAGGACCCCCAAACCCCCCTTCCACATATGCGACAATTAATGGGGGGCCCTTAATACATCTGGACCCAGGGGCCCAAAAGTATAATCCATAATCCATCCATGCTCACCGCTAGGTGGAGGCCCAAGCAAAAGGATCCGAAGAGAACCCTTGTAAGGGGTACTAAAAAGCTTACAGAGGCCTTCAGTAGAGACCAGCCGTCGCCTGGGCCTAGCTACGGGAGAAGTGCTTGCCTGAAGAGGGTTTTGATGCAGTGGTCACAGCGGAGAAGGACTTCACGCGACTGGGAGAGTGGCCTAAGGAAGCGGCCTTAGAAAATAAGGTAGTGACGCCGGCCTGGGCGCTGACTTCACCGAGAGAAGACTTTGAGCCCCTGCCCCCGCCGGGCGGCTTTAGGCTGGAGTTGGCGGTGGCCCTGGCTACGGAGCAGAGCAGAGGTGGAGCGGCAAGGAGGTGGTGCCTTGAGGACGGACGGTTGGCGGAGCCTGTTCGAGTCGGCCTGTTCGCCGGTGCTCTTTAGAAAAATAAGGGGGGAAAAAAGTTTGTTGTGTGAAATCCGATGCGATCCAGAGAGAAGGTCTAGGCCTTTGGCGCGACTGTGGCGGAGTGGAGTGGCCGGAACAGCGGAGGACAGCTCTGCGACAAGGTAGCAGAGGAGGGACACCAACGTCGGTAGCTGTACTGTAGCCTGATTGCGCAGCGTGGTCCGGCTGCGATGGAACTGGAGTCTGCTGCCCCGACTGGCGAGACGATGGAGCGGAGCGTATAATCTGCATAAAGTGTGCTGTCATAAATATCAGACATTCAGTATTCTCTCTTTTTATATCAGGATATAAAATAATACAGATATATTACATTGTAATCCTCTGGTGTTCTAAGGTATAGGCTATTGAAATGTCTAGCCCCCCCTCCAAAAAAAGAAAAATCGAGGTTTGTATCAAACCGTGGGTCAAAAATCGTGACACGAATCGAATTGTTAGGTTGGTGTATCGTTACAGCCCTACTGTATATCGCTACAGCCCTATCCTACAAAAAGTCTGTCTAAATTGTACCAAAAAACTCAGCGAAATCAGCTTAATGAGAGTAAAATGTGACCAAACCAAGTTTAAATAGTGATTTTGAATCTTGAAAATGTCAGATATGGACTCAGCATCTCCAGTAACCCCTAAAAACATACTAACATTGTCCATTTTGGCCAAGCAGCTCTTATAATATGATCAATATAGGCTCAATTACATAGCAATATAGCTCAATTACACAAATTGCCCAACATATGCAAATTAGCATCTGGCAGTTTCTGCATGCTGGGAACCCATACTTTATATTTCCATCATAAAACTTTGGTGTACTCAACATTTCCGGGTCCACAATGGGGCTCTATGGGCTGTCCACCGGACTATAAAGGAAGTATAGTAGTGTAATTCAATAATAGATGTCGTGCTATTAGCGATGCACCTGCACCCCCAACTCTATACTCCACCCGTATCAGGTTAAGGCCGATTACGGTTTGGACAGGGGCAGGGGTTAATCACAGCTTGAACCCTCTGTCTGAGAGAGGGAGAGATAAAGTTGTTATATACTAGTTTGCAGTCCCTGGCTTTCCACACATGCACATCCACTCTGACCTTTCCTCTCTCCTGTTCAAGATAGACATTGAAAAGGACATTTTTGCCAACAGAAGATAGAAATGCAAGGCTGGCCAACCGGGTTGAGACAAGGGCAATGGGAGACAGTGGACTGTTACTTTCTTTCTTCATTCAGCTTGTCTTCATGCAGGCCATCTGCTTTAGGAGATGAAGTTTTTAAAACTTCATCAGTGAGACAAGACATGCATTCAAACCATCCTCAGAGAGACAAGGTATGCAGAATCACCAAGCTGCTGCTGCAAAAGAATGTTTCAGTTAAATGACAACAAAATTGCCAGCTTCATGACATAGCATTAGCATTTCACAAAAGCCAATTTTTTAAAAAATATTTTAAACCTGTCTTTCTTTCCTCTCTCTCTCTTTCTCCTCCTGCTATCCTCCTCCATCATTGAATTTTATCAAGAAGACAGGAAAAGGAAAAGGACTCAAAAGTTGAACACAGCAATAATAGGCTTTGAGATGAGCTTCTGCTGTATCTGTTGTAGGTGGAGTGCATTTACAAAGCAAATCAAAAAGATCTTCACACAAATCCAGTTCTTGTTAGAAGGCGTTGTAAAACAGGGATGTATTAGCCTACCACACAGCTTTCTTGGATATTCAGGTTTAAACCCTCATTGTGATTTTAATGCCAGAGAGGTATGAGGAACTCACAGAATAAAGTTGGTGATCTAGCTATCTCTGGAATGGATGTGCTAAACCCACTCCAGCTCAGGACCACATAGGGAGTCAAGTCAAGTTTATTTATATATCGCATTTCATGCACAAGGGTCATTTAATGTGCGTAAAATTAACAAAAGCAAAGCGTAATGGTATATAAAAGCATAAAGGGGCAATAGTTCAAAAGTAAAGTACATAATATACAAAAGACACAAGGTAGAATAATTAAAAGATAGGTATAGAATTTGTAACTCAGTGATAACAAGAAGTGCATTTGATCAGATAGCAGAGGACATCTGAGAACAATTTGTTCTTAGGACTAGATTTAAAACTGACCTTTGAACATGAACCAATTTTTAATGGCCTTTATGTCATTCAAAAATTGGTTCAATTTCAATTCAATTCAATTTTATTTGTAAGGGACAGTGTGCAATTAAAACACAAGTGTAACCATTTGATGCATTGCACCAGAGTTAGCCTTGGGCTAATTTACATCTGCAGTCCAACAGGAAGCACAAATACAAGCACATTTTAAAAATCAAAATATCGCTTAATAAGTAAGAAAAAGCATAACAATAACAAATACCAAAAAATTACAAAAAGGGGAGATCCAAGGTCTAACCAGAGCCAAGGAGCAGGACCGGAGCACTCAATGCTTAAAGTGTTTTTTTCGTGCAAACTGACTAACGTTTCAACACATGCGTCTTCTTCAGGGTGAATTACATTTGTTTCACAGGTACACTCACTTATATGCACCACATGATCAAGGGGTGTAGCAGCATGCGCAGCACACAACTCAACAGCCCCCATTCACACACACACACACACACACACACACACACACCCTATCAGCCCCATTGGAAAGAAGAGTGAGACTAAAAGTTATGAGGAGTGATTAACTAACATTTTAACTAACAACAGCATGTTATACTGTCTGGAATGGTATTCCATTGGGTAATGGCTTTGAGAGAGAAAGCTGCCTGTCCAAAGGCTGAAGAATGAAAGGGTACAGTGCAATTGTGTATGGAAGCTATAGTGGACCTTACAGAGTCAGCAGCACGGTAGGAGACAAACTGGCGCAAACAGGTAGGGGCCAAGCCTTTTAAAATTTTGTAAGCTATACACAGATTTGAAAATACTCAAATTCATGTTCAAAGGTGAGTAGATTGTGTTTGAATAGTATTTCACAATGATGATGCCTTAATGGCTTTTGTCAAATACTTTCAGAGACTGTTTGTACAAAGATTCTAATGGCCTGATTGTTGTTGGACTGGCCTGCCCCCAACAGGTAATACAGATGTGTGAGAAAATGCCTCAGTGGACAGAGAGGATCTAATCGGTCTAAAATTTGCCATGTTGTATATAATAGTTTTTGTCATTTTCTTAATGTGTTTTTTGAAGTTAAGGTTTGAGTCTAATACAACACCAAGATATTTAAATTCAGTGACAGTCAATTCATGAATGTCAATTTGTTCACCCTTAATGTTGTTTACTTCTGGGGTGTGCAGCCTGGTTTTGGAAAAGAACATGCCTTTTGTTTTGCTTACATTTAAAGTAAGGCAAGATTGGTCTAGCCACTCAACCACTCCATCCAGGGCACTGTCTAGTTTCTCAGCTGCTAGCTGAGCTGATGTAGCATGTGTATAGAGAACAGTGTCATCGGCGTATAGTGGTACCTCTGTTCCATCAAAGTACTGTTCCAGAGCTGAACCGCATTGCAGCCAAAAGCTGCTTCACCATGTTTAGTATCCAGTAATCCACCCTGCTGGAGATAAATGCATGAATGAGTTTTTCTAAATCAAGTTTGGCAATGTTTTTGAGGTGGTAAAAAGCTGATTTTGTCATTGTTTTCATGTGTGATGTACTTTATAATCGCCAGGCAACAATATTGGTGGTAATTGTTTGGAACACTCCTCCAAAAACACCTGAATCTGAAAATCCATTCCAGATTCACATTCCCTTTCTAGACTCCTCACAGACATCCATGACCACAACCCAGTGGCTCGCTTCCTTTCTTGGCCTGCACTTAGTGTCGCTTGGTCACTCAGAAGCATCCTAATCACTTTGGAACCTTTGGTTGATATATCAGTATATCCTTTCTCGAAGTCAGATATTGGTCAAGTCAGGTTGAGGTCATCTACTAACTCCTTCAAAATGTCTCTGGAGAGAAAAAAGGAAAATATGGAGCACTGAGCCACACTGGAAACAGCCTCTCACTTTCTAGTTTACTGCACCTCATTCGAACCCTATGGTGCCACTTTGAAATATGTCAAAACAGAAATACGCTTAATGTCTAAGTGACTGTGGAAACTTTTGATGAGTTCTCTGCTCGACTGGCCTTTGGAGTGCAAAGAACAGCTCTTTTCTAACTGTCTGGAGGGTTAGAACATCACTGTACTGACAGAACAATCCGTAACAGACTAAATTTCTCTGACAGCACTTGAGACATTTCTTTTTGTTCTCAACTGTCTTAAACTTTGGAGCAACTAGAAAGAAGCAGAAATCGAACATTAAATTACACTGACAGATGATATCTGTCTAATCTCCTCAACTCCGAGCCATTGCTATTGTACAAAATTATTTAAATGTAAAACTATTTAATTTATTTAATCTTAATTGAATGTTACTGCTTTAAAAACAAATGTGCTCTTTTCTGTTGTTTTCAGCCAATCAGTTTCTGGAGAATATTATCAGTAATACAAAGGTTATGGGCTCAATTCTTTTGTTTGTTTCAGTGAAAAAGAGTTAATTCATTTAAATATTTTAAGTAAACAGTATGGATCCTCACATGATGACAGAAGTGCCATATTTATTGCAGAATGGAGCTGAAATATCCAGCCATTTAAAGTCAACATACCCAGATATGCTGCTGGAGTTCAACTAGTCTTTCCTCTACATTGAAAATCAGCTTTGACTGCAGCTGGAAGGCATGACTTTTCAACCTGGTGATGGGGAAATTGTAACCTCATTAGGTTAATTAAGTATAAAAGGCAAACTGTAAGTTTGGCATGGTTCTCTCAGTGGAACAGATTAGGTTTTGGCTATGATATTCATCCGCATGGTGTTCAGAGAGGAACCGGGACCTACACTTTCCCAAGCAGTGTAAATATTGTTGATTGACCTCGTCAAGGGAATATTCTCTTTATGAACGGCCTTCTGAATAAAAAGGCCATTCATTGTGTTTTCTTAAAAGGTCAGAGAAGCAAAAGCTCTTTCTCTAAAGGAACTAAAAAAGGAATGTCAAAGCAGATCCCTCTAGTGGAAGGTAAAACAGTTGTGATAGCCAGTTGATAAACAAACTGAGAGGAAGCTGTTTGCATAATACTGAATCATCATCAGACTCTGTTATTGTCTATAATGCACTGGAACAATTTCCTGAGCTTGCAGAGGCACAGATCCACCATGACTAAATGGTGCCGTGTAGGCCTGGGCCCCAAACATTTGTCCCTTGACGTTCATGTGGACTAGACAATGAATCACCAATTTCAAACCCAGCAACCCTCAAAAATGTGGTGTCAGTAAACAAATTCGACCACTAGAAAAGGAGCTCGGATAACGTGTCGGTGATTACAACATGGAGCGTTGAGCTGCTAGACACAGAGGGGATGGGGGGGGGGGGGGGGTTGTTCACTTACATGGAACATCATGTAACCCTCCCTATGCCAGGCAGTTTTCAGAAACAGGCTGTTCTCAGTGTGGAAAAATATAGATGTGGAGCACCAGGAGACCCCCCAGCGACTCTGGCGTCAATTATCCAGCAGGCTGCCTCTCGGCCGTGACAGTGGACATGCCTGTGCCGATTTACCTCCGTCAGCCTTTTTGGCTGTCTCTCACGATGCACTTCATTCACAGTTCGCACGGCAGTCGCCTGGATGTTTAACCATCAAAACGGCGTGCGCATGCTGCCCTGTGAAGAAGAAAAACGTTGGCAGTGCTTTTTCTCCCAACATGGCGGGGACAACGGCTTGCTACCTACAGAGGGACCTTTCATCAGATACATTTTGTTGCAGTTGGCGCACATCATGTGGCGTCCACATAAATGCTGGCAATCAAGTAGCCATAAGTAGGGATGTTTATAGAAACAATCGGGGGTGTAGCAGACATATGTGGATGTACACACACACACACACACACACACAAAACACACACAAATTGTTTTAAAACTCAAAGAGGGGGACAGTTTGATAAAAAAAAAAAACTATGATTGTTTATTGAGCCAGACAAAAGAAGAGGTGATTGTCAGGAGCCTGTGAACTGTGAACATGTTGTTGTCTGAAGTTTGGTCTACACACAACCTACCTATCTGAAATCATACTTTTCTACAGTGAAAGTCTGGTATTTATTGATTACCGATTGCACAGGCAACTGTCCACCAGTCCTATTTTCTAGGTTTAACATCTACAACACGTCTTCCTCAGCCCTTTATTTGTGTGCTGTGCTCTCCATAGTGTAGTTGGTATACAAAACCTACATCCTCCATTATGTATGAGGCTATGAGGTCCTCCATCTCCTCAAGGATATATGCTCTACATGTTGTTGTTATTGTGTTTTTTCATTTGTTTTATTCATATCCACAACGGTCTCTGTTGAGCAGCAAACATGTATGTGTAACGGGAATATTCACTTGTAAAATATTAACTTGGCTTTCCCTTAATGTACTCTGCATTGTGTTTTGGTTTAAAAAATAAATTATGTGATGTGACGTTATTAGTAAGCGTGATCTCACTGATCACACATGTATGGATCTTCTCCTGTTGGACAGTAATGGTACCACAAAGACAGAGCCAGGCAGAGATGTGGCATCCCAAGTTAAAGTTCCGTTTCTCTAGCATGAGCCCACGCCACACACACTATACCCCCCCTACCCGCCTGTAAGAAAATAAAGAAAATACAGAAATGTATAAAGTGAAGCACATCTTGTGGGAAATACACCATTGACCTGGCATATGCCTATGTTCAAAAAACCTGCTTCTCCCAAAAGAGATCTTTCTCTGCACTTAAACAGATTCAGGTTCTGCATAAAAGTATGCGCAAACACGCGCCATTTTCTTTGTTTCATTGACAGGAGCTGTACAGAGGTTGCACTGACGTGATAAGGGGAAAGTTTGAAGACGAAGCGATTCCTCATACCCGAGGCAAAGGAGCCAAATCTCCCGCGGAGACTGGGCAGGGATGAAGCGCAGCGAGAAATCAAAGCACTGATCCCCACCTGCCGTGCATGCGAGCGCATTGATAGTCAACACCTTTACTGCGCACACACCCACTTTCCCACCTCACACTTTTTCCTTGAAGTGTACTATATCCTGCGCTATTTTTTAAAACTCTATTTTGGTTAAGCTGACACCATCTGTGTTGATTTCATAGCATGGAGACTGTATACAGCTAGGGATGCTGAAGAGGCGCAGCGCAGGTGGTAGTGATGGCGGAGGAGGGGGGTCTCTAATGGTGATGGAAAACAGACATGATCATTGAATTATTTATAGGGGACTGACCCAGGTTGGCTCTCGCTGTTTCATGCCAGCTTCACTACTCCCATATGTTCTCTAAATCACATGTTGCCAGATAAATGCCAGAGCTAGGCCAGATATGAGTGAGAACAGTTCCCAGAGCCAGCCGCCCTTCTGGGTAACGAAGACCGCAAGGTCACACAGATCACACATAAACACCTGACTTGGCAGCAGAGATGCTGGGGAGAAAATGGCAGGTGAGGCGTGAGCGCCCTGCAAGAGCTGTCAGCATGTGCCACCTCATGCTCGGGAATTTCCAAGAATTGGCAGGTGAAGTGTTAACACTTGCTTGACAGAGGGGTATAGGTGGTGTGATGTCTTGCCGTGCCGAACTCCACACCATGCTAAGGTGGCCATGTTTGACCAGCATGCAAAGGGACTGTTGCTTTCTGAGTCTTTATCACTTGTCTTTCATGTTTTTGATTTAAGATGTTTTACTTGGCAGCCAGTGACCGTTTTTATAATTAGTTTGTCCAGGAAACACATCAAAAAATCAGACATCAAGGACATCCGGTATTTATTTGCCTTTGAATATGTGCACAAAAAAAAACTAAAATAGTCAATGTAATTGTGACAAGATGAAGATTGCCTTCAGAAAAGGCACCGGCGCCTGCCTCCAAGCAACGCACAGTGCTGGCGGAATGAAGCCCCTGGCCGACTAGCCGTCCTGCTGGGCCATATCAGTGCTGGGAAAGGTCCAGGGACATCAGGGTTTTAGTCACAGCCCTCCTCCCCGTACTCCCTCCCCGATTATCGGCCTCCTCAGTCTGTGTGCACGAGGTGCCAATTACTGGCCTTTCCATGCCCCACCTGCTAACCCAGGTCTCTGTCTCCCTCCTCGTCTGGGTGGGGTGCTTGCCTCCTGCCTCGTTAGAGTTGTCTCCTGTACCGGACGGAGGTGTGGAAGGGAAGGGAGGTGTATGTATGTGTGGGTGCGCGCGTGTGTGTGTTTGAGGGAGAGGGCGGTTGGGAGGGGTGGGCATAGAGAGCGTCCTCGAGCAAGACACACAGCTGACAGACTAATCCGTCCACCTGGGGTTTTTGGCAGCTTGTGCAGCTGGAGTCTGTTGTAAACAGTGAAAGTCAGATTGCATTCAATGCATGCACAGAGGTAGCACTTCGTGTGCGCACTGTAGATCAATGTATTCATGTACCTTGCATTGTTCAGCCGAACTGTTTATAAAAAAAAAAGTAAATGGAAAACACATGCGAGATATAGTCATTCCGTCATTCAGTTTAACTCAATTCAGTTTTTCATTTTACCATGGCATGAAAATAAACATTGCATGAACATTGCAACATAAACAAAATTCCACAGACCTTTTCCACAGACTCAACACCTTTTCTGAATTATGTTGTATGACAATAAATAAAAATTAAAATGAGGTATTGTTATTTTTCAGTGTATTGAGTGTTAAATTGTGTGCTAAATCGAGTGAGTGTAACAAAAATGTAATTAAAATATGAGAGACCTTACATTTTGGCTACTGTAGAGTTGTTGACATGGTGATATGGTATCAGTGGTGTCAGAAATATCCCATAGAGGAAACAAATTGGCCAAGCCTGCCAGAATAAAATGCCTTTGTGGTCGAAACTAAAGTACTTCAACCGAGACAATAAATCATGAAATCCTCAATCCTCACAAGCTCTGATCTTGCATAATAGGCTTCTCTGAAAGCATAGCAGAGATTGAGTACATGTCTGGCTTGTGTTTCTGCAATCACAATCAATCAGGCTATCTTTAGACATCAGAGAAAATACAGCAGTGCTGTTCTGCTGCATAGTGGAGAGGGGCAAATCATTATAAATTTCACAAGCTTGAGGACATTAGAGAGGATTTGGGAAATGCTCGCTATCTGTTTACAAATACCGAGACTAAACATTGATTCCAGTTTAAATAGGCCCATTAAGTGGAAAAGAGGTGGCTATGGTGAAAGTTCCTTGTGGCTATATCAGAGCTGTTTTATAGCATATAGTCTATTATGACATGCCGTAATTATGACAGAAATTGGTCATCCCTCAAAACATCCTGAATTGTTTTGTTAACTGTGACTGTGCAATAATTAATGTGCTCTAAACATTACTGAACCTGCTTCATGGCAGTAGTCCCACAATCTCTTCCAAATGTTTATAAAAACAGGAACAGATGATTAGTGCCAAATGGTCAATTTCAAGCTTTTTTTTACCCTCTGTTTGCTGGACTTCAGTCATCAAACAGCTTGTGGACACCACACAGTTTACCATTGGTGTTTAAATCTCCTGCATTTATCCCCTTCCAGCACTACACAGACAGCTAATCACCGCTAAACATGCACACCAGGACTGCTAATGAGTTTGGCGGGAATCAGTATTCAGATAGAGAGTCACTCATTAACTATAGGGTCTAATAAAAAAAAGGGTTGAGGAGATGGGGTGAGGGGTTAAACAAGAACAAGAACACTTGCTTTGCTTGGAGTTTCTCCATAAAAAGACACACCTGTAAGAGGAAACTGTAAAAGCAAATCATCCATAGCTGCCTTGCGTCCTAAATGTTGTTTTTCCAGGATGAGGAGTAGGAGGTGTTTCCATCAAGCAATCAGAGTTTGTATCATTGTCTAGCCGAGCTCAGTGGACCACTGTTCTTGCTCATTTACGTGAATACTAAATTCTCTGCTGGCGGAAATAGCAGCACTTTAGGGCCCGAAAGATCGTAAAGGTTGCATATAAAGTCGTAAAAAAATAAGTCTTTGCAAACAATTTGAATGACAAGAAGATTCCAGGTCTCACTAGGGAATATTTGATATTACCCAAGCAGGAGGCACAGAGTGTTCGACAGCCATCTGGCATAAAAAGTTCTGACATGCGTAAAAGTTTTAAAAAACACTTTCAGCTGATGCTGAACAGACGTCTTACTATAACTACCCCCTAAAGTCAGTATGTGTCAGTCAGTAACATGGGGGCACATGATGGCTGTATACCACAAAGGGGAAATTAGTCACTTAGACACTTGGAGCAATTTTGTCAAATCAAAGGACATTAAGGACAGCAGCCTTAACAAAGGGATTGTTTGCAACTCAGAATCCCCAGATTGGCTATCAAGGGGCTGAGTTATCTAATGCAGACACAAGCAGACAGTTGAGAGAGGAGGGGAAAGGAGAGAGAGCAACAAAGGAAAGATAGAGAGAGAGAGAGTGTGTGTGTGTGTGTGTGTGTGTGTGTGTGTGTTTCACAGAGTGATACGGCAGAAAAGAGCGTTTGTGTGTCTGTGTGTGTGTGTATTTGCGTGTGTGAGAGAGAGAGAAAGAAAAAAATGTGTTTTTGTGTCTGTGTGTGAGAAGGAGAGAGAGAGAGAGAGAGAAAGAGGAAGAAAGATAAAGAGATATTTTGACGTTGCCACATGCAGCGCCGAAAGGGACCCAGATCAGTGGCGGAGCTGTGAGGCCTCAGAGGAGAGATGCGCTCGATAGTAGATGTCCGCTCCTCTGAACTCCCTCTGAACCCCCGCGCAACACGACGGCCTGGAACCACAAATGCCCCATCCGGGCAGGAACCACAAATGCCCCATCCGGGCAGGCAGTCCCACCCGACTCTCTGCCGCTTTTTGCCATTTTTTGTCCCTGAAGCTAACCCAGCAGACCTGACCCATATGGGACCTTGTGTCATCAAGCAAGAAAAGTCGAACTCTGTTTCGCTTTAAAGCTTCGTCGAGGAAATGCTTTAACAAACACATTTGTTGTCACTGACACACAAAGCATGAGAGTATGAAGAGCTAGGGCAATTGAATATTTAATTTATCATGAAACTTTGTCTCAAATTTATTTGTGGAGAGCCTGCCAGACCTCCTTTCATCCTTGTTGTTTTACTGGTGTAAAGCCATGAAATGCTTAATGAAGGCTGCAGTACTCACTGGGAGACAAATGCCTTCGCTGCACGGTAACTGTACAGATGCTGTCATGTCCTGATATGTTGGGATTTTTAAATATAAAACTAGAAATATTGCAATGGATGAGAAGGTCTCTCCTCTTGTCTATTTGATTGTAGCCTGATGGGTAGCAGGATGACATGAAAAGAAATGCAACTGTGCAGAAAAGAAAAGGGATTATACATAACACAAGTATTTCACACTGTGTTGAGTGCTGTAATTACAATATAATAAAGGCTTTTACCCAGAAGTACTCACTAGTCCTCTGTGCCACAATCACATTTTATTAGTATGCATGTTATCATTAAGAATTAACATTTTATTAGCAGCTGTGGCTCACTGAGGTGAGATAATACATGTTGTTTTTAGTGCATTGCTCTGTATGGCACTCAAGTCCGATTGACTGGAATTAGAATGCTTGCACTTACACTCAATTGGTCCTCCTACCCTATAATCCTCACCAAAAGGTTTTCGTGTGTGTGTGTTTGTGATTGTAGGGTTGTGTAGCACAGTTGTATTTCACTACTGTATTTTCACTATTTTGGTATGTTTTTTTTGTATGTGTTGTATCATCTATTGGATACCTACATTTTGTTAGGTGTCAATGGAGTATCTATCTATCTATCTATCTATCTATCTATCTATCAATCACTTACCAAATGAATAATGAATACTCATGTTACTCAGTAACACTTTACGGTAAGGGTACATGCATTATCATGAATTCATGCATTAATTAATTATTGATTTATGCATTACTTCATTCCTTAATATCTTATTAATAATCAGATATTGACATGAGTTTATAATCTCTTTGTGACCTCATGCATGAACAACACATCAACTATAAGCATTATGTACAGTGGCTACATCATTATGATTTATTAAAGGGATGGTTTGCAGTAATTTCACCCTAGGGTCCTTTGCACCATGACCTCAAGCCAAACACCCCCAGAAGCTTTTTGTCCCTTGGTCGAACATTGGTCGAGTTAGCACTATCAGTCGAATGGCTTAGTGCAGGCGCTAATGGAACCAACGGTGTGTCTCGTAAATTACCACTAATAATGCCCAGAATGGTACCAAACTTCTACAGTAGTACAAATATGTTCTGTACTCGAGGCATCGGAAAGTTGGTAAGTACACCAGGAGTTTATGTAAATAACACTTGCCTGATGGCTTCTACTCTCTGCTGCTACCGCTACTACTACCGCTGCGGAAGCTCCTCCACCTAACAAATACTTATGAGGGCTTTATCTGAAACTAGCACCTTTTGAAATGAAAGAGGAATGAAAGTTAAGATGAGGCTAATAAAATATAAATCTTGTGAGTTTACCCATAAGTAATACAAAGTGCATTATGTTGTCACAAAAACATGCATTAGCATAACAAGGTCATGGGAGGGGGGTGTGGCAGCATAACTTCCAGTTGCACTTTACGCACATTCATGTCCTCCAACTCTAGCTGAAGGTGCATCTCATGAGCAATTTGAATTCAATTAAAATTTATCTCAGGACACAGCATTTAAATGAAACACCATTTGAAGTTGTGTGGTGCAGAGCCTGAGATGACAACTACATGAGCGTGCCTTAAATTGCATGAAATTAAGCGTTATGTGTTATTTGAAGGGGTATTCACAGGGTATCACAGAAATACAGACACAGGCACATGCACATACGCACACGTTGCGTCATCATGCAAGACAAACAGATGAAATCCAAACTTCAGGTAGTCTCCATTTTAAAATGAAATGTCATGTTTACTGTTCTTTATTTTCATTTACTTTACTTTATCAGGTCAAGTTAACCTGAAAAACACTTTCTGTTCTGACGAAATGGAAACGTAGTCTAGGGACCTGAGGCTTGAGATTCACATCATGTGAATTATTTCTATGTCAAGCCAAGGAAAGCTTTTATAGAAATTGTTCTTAGGAGCTGAACTCCATCAAACTGTCAAGAGGTACTTCCCGACACAACTTTTGCATATTATTGGTTCAGCGGGCAGGTGATTTATACTCGGAAAGCTGATTTGCTGTCCTGTGTCAATCCAAATTAAGACTAGAGCATTTGGCAGTGCGCTTCAGAACAGAGTATCAGTACAAAAAAGGTTTCTGGAAAGGGTCTCCAGTCTAATGGCTAAGCAGTATGCCGCACTGCCTTTCACTTTCAGCTCCCTTGCGAGCATGTGTCTTTGCTTGACATACTGAATAACGTGCCAAGTATCCACCCTAGCTCCTGTGAGAATGACTCATTCGCCATAACCTTCCCAGGCAGTATGCGGAGATCCAGAGCGACACGGTTGGTCACAGCAGAGCTTCCTTGTTACATTTAGTATAATTCTGATCATAAAAAAAAGGAGAGCAGTCTAATATTAGCATAATGCAGCCATTGGGTGTAAATATTGTGGCAGCGGAAGAGCAAACATATCTCTGACCCAATGCACACAATTTGACTTGGTGGGGGGTCTATCCACCACCAGCTGTGCTGAGGAATTTAGCCGAATGTACTATGTGTACATCACGCAAAGGAAAGGATACCATTATGAATGACATGAATGACCTAGGACTTACTGCTTGAAATGAAAAACATTACATTGAAACATTACATTTATATCAGGATAACTATTTGAGAGCTCTCTGTAAACAGAGGCCTGTTTCTGTGCAGTGTACAAGTGTAATTTAGAACAACAGGCTTTAGTGTGTTTCTATACAGATATCTGTTTCCTGAACACCGCACATTTATGTATGTTTTGGAAAGTGGATGTTGAGAGCACCGGATACTTCACCACATGCTTCCTCCAAGACTCTTCAAAGAGTCACACAGATTGACTATGAGGTCTGTAGATAAACATATAGGCAGACCCTTGAATGAATTTGTTTACCAGCAATTACACAGGGGTGTGCACTCTCAGCCCTCCAAGAAGAGTTACAGGTTGATAGCGGTATGGATGCCCAGAGGTGGAAAGTAACGAAATACATAGGCTACAAATACGGTATTTTAAATTTTACTTAATTACATTTTGAGTGAAGTATTGTACTTCGCTACATCAAAAATCCCATCCGTTACTTGAGTAAAAAAAAAAAGTTAACACTAACGAAAACACACAAAAAAATCGCGCCCTAAACGACTAGCCTAGTGATAATGGCATGTAGGCTGGCGCCATGTAGTCTTTCTGAAAGTGATGGAGATGGAGCTGGATCACAAGATGCAGATTACATGTGTATGTAGCCTACACTGTTAAATGTGGCTGTAGGTTTTGCAGTACAGTACAGCTAAATTCTACAGTATGATACAATATCATGTCTTTACAGCACAGTGTTGTAGTTAATGTTGCATTCTGTGTAATATTATTGACGCGGAATATATTACAGTACATTTTCCAAGATACTGTAACTTTGCTGCCACCTTGCTGTAATATCGAGAACGAAGTTCTTCCAACCGACGACTTTACTCCTCTTCTGAAGACATGACCCATAGTGGAATGAGCGCAAGTCATTGACATTTGGTGAGTTTGGTTTTCGCATTCATTAAGTAGTTTTACCCCAGCATTGTGTAGATTTTTGTTTAGTAAAAAGACGAGCATAGCTTGTTTGCTGGTATCAAAGCTGGTGTCGATAGCAAAGTATTGTCTCTGGCTTAGCAGCTAAGCATAGCTAGCTTTAACAACAAGGTAGGCATAGCCTATTTGTTTAAATTAATCATCTAGTCCTCATCGAGATCATTTATAATCATTTAGTCCTCTTTATGCCCTCCTTTTAACTTGTGTAAGTTTACAGTTAAAAATATCGACTTGTCGTTGAAAAGTATTGTCTGTTGTTATTACCAGCTAACTTCAAGGACTAGAAGCTAGCCTAACGTTAAGTAAATTGAAAACGATGTCGGCGACTCGTCCCCACTTAGAGCAGACATTGACGATTCTCGTCAGATATTTTAGCACTTCAAAACTAATAGTAAATGTATTTGCCCATTTTTAATAGTTGTCTTATATTATTTATTTTTCCATTTTACTATCCTGGCGACATACGTCTTTATATTGTGAAGTCTGTCATATAGCCCGTTGACTCTCGTCTAAGCACAGCTAACCCTAGTTTGAATTAACAGCAAGGTAGGCCTATTTGTTTAAACTAAGATCATCTAGCCTTCTTTATGCCGTCATTTTAATCTGTACAAATGTAGTATCGGCGTATTGTCTGCTATTTCATGGACTATCTGAAAACGATGATAATCTTGTCCACAAAGCCAGCATACACTGACTTTCGAAAATTATTTTAGCACTTCAAAACAGACGGCACATGTATTTGGCCCTGTTTAACAGTTGTCTGATATAATTTATTTTTCCATGCTACTATCCTGGTGACATTACTAGCGATATTGTGAAGTTAGGTCATGTATTTGTATATATTTTTTTCTGGGTTAGAAATGGTCTAATCCCTGCAAGGTAGCATCTGCTAACGTTAGGCTAGAAAATGTAGGCTATTAGGATTGTGACATTTCCCTCTAAAAAAAATAAAATATATACATTTTCTTTTTTAAAACCTTTTTGTAAACCTAGCTTTTGGAAATAATTGAAGAAAGTCTACAAGTGAGGTTGTGAACAGGGTTTTAACTTTTGCCTTTTTCTGTCTTTGTCTACAGTGGTTGGAGTAGAGTGAGAAGAATTGACGGGTTTGAGCACAGTGCCAGACATCCAAGTATGTCCGTCCTTAACTGCAAGGCCTGCAGTTATTCGACCACTTTCTTACACACCTACATTAGACATGCAAGGTTACACGAAATTTGGCTAATTACTGGTATGCATGTGGTGTTTCTCAGTGCTCATGCAGTTTTAAGAAATTTCAGTCATTTAGATGCATTACATGTATAGACATCACCATGACAAAGCACAAACTCAAGCTCAAGTTCAAAGGCAGGATGTTATAATGTCATGCCAAATTGAAGGTTGCACATTTCATGGCATAGATTTTGCAAATCTGTGTGCACACTTGAGATGGCATATTGGAGATGGAAAAAAGGTGTGAATTGTCCCTACTCAGGTTGCACCAAATACTTCAGGGTTAGGTCAAGCTTTTCCTCTCATTTGAGTAGGTATCATAAATTAGTTCAGTGTGAAACAGCAAGTCACACTACTCCAGCTACACAGCAACAGGAGCTGTTCAACTTGTCTGATGACATTGCCACTGATGTTCCTGTGGACAGAGTACATGTGGAGGATGATATGGTGCTTGATGACACACAGTTTCTGAACAATCTGGCACTTTTTTTATTTAAAAAATGCAAGCTAAAATGCTCATTCCAGCAAGCACGGTCCAGACCATCATAGAGGAATACCAAGAGGTTCATAATTCTGGTATGAGATGTCTCCTGTCAAAACTTAAAAATAAACTAACCAAATTGAACCTGCCTGATAGTGAGGTCAATGAGATTCTGAATGATTTGACTGAAGCAGATATCTTTAAAGGATGCCATGAAGGGCCCTTGCGATCTGACCAAACTCGCAAAACATTTTTCAAGAAGACTTTTAATTATGTTGAACCAACTCAGATCTATTTAGGTGCAGATGCAGCAGGCATTGAACGCTCCTTTCAGTACATTCCAGTCAAGGGGACCCTAAAGTCTCTTCTAAGTCAGGCAATAGTGAAAGACCAGTACACAGAGACAAAGATGAATCTGATGTCAGACTCTCAGAGAGATGTTTTAAAAGACTTGATGGATGGGGAATCCATCAGAAAGAATGCTCTTTTGAAAGAATCCCCTTCATCTCTCACTGTAATTCTTTATCAGGATTCATTTGAGGTTGCCAACCCTCTTGGGTCTGGTAAAAAGAAGCATAAAATATTGGCTGTGTACTTGACCCTGGGTGAAATATTACCCCACAACCGCTCTTGCACAGATCCAATGCAGTTGGTGTTGCTGTGTAGGGAGAATGACTTCCGTTACTTTGGGCAAGAAAAGATTTTTACGCCTCTTATATCGGATTTGAAAGACATTGAGGAATTTGGAATTGAAACTGAAATTAGCAACAGTCTAAAAGGATCATTAATGGCAATATCGGGGGACAATCTTGGATCACATTGTGTGGGGGGATTCACAGAAAATTTTAGCAGGAGTAAGAACTTCTGTCGCTACTGCCTAATAGATAGGGCAACATTTGAGGAACAACCAGGACAAGTAGGACCCAACAGGACTCGGGAGAATTACAGGGAAAGTGTTCTGGAACTCAGAGATGGACACCCTCTTGTTAATGGAATTAAATTTGATTCCATGTTCAACAGCCTGAAACACTTTCATGTGTGTGATCCAGGTCTACCTCCTTGTTTGGGGCATGATTTGTTTGAGGGTGTTGTCTCATATGATTTGGCAGTTTACATTAGGCATCTGGTGAAAATTGAGAGACAATTTACATATGTGCAGTTGAACAGGTGCATTTCACAATTCTCTCATTCTGGAAGTGATTTAAACAACAGGCCATGTGATGTTAAAGAAGATGGTGAGAAGCTTGGTGGCCATGCCGCACAGAATTGGTGTTTTTTACGCTTGCTTCCTCTTTACATTGGAGACCGTATTAAGAATCCAGTAGACAACCAAGTGTGGCAGCTTTGTCTAAAATTGAGGGAAATTGTAGAGCTGATTTGTGCAGCAAAAATTAGTCATGGCCAGATTGGTTACCTAAAGGTTCTCATTGAAGAATACATTCACCTGAGACACACCATGTTCCCTGATTGTCCGTTAAAAGCCAAACATCATTATTTGTTGCACTATCCATATCTTATTCTCCATTTTGGGCCTCTTATTCGATTGTGGACCCTACGCTTTGAAAGCAAACATTGCTATTTCAAACGCTGTGCAAGGAGCGTACACAATTTCAAAAACTTGTGCAGCTCATTGGCAGAACGACATCAATTGTTGCAGGCATACTTAAGCACTGGGCAGCTGTTTTCTCCCAATATTCAAGTGGTAGGCCCAACAACCAACTTTGAGGAGAAGCTCTACAGTCCCTTGATTCAACAGGCATTTTGCAGAAAATTCGTTTTCAGAAAAGACACAACAGAATTGTCGGCTGTAGTGTACAAGAACACAAAATACTGCAAGGGACTAATTGTGGCAGTTGCACATGACAGTGGGGGAATTGTGTTTGGCAAGACTGTGTTGATTTTGCTTCATCAGAACAGAGTGTTTTTGCTGTTGGAGAAACATGTGTCCGTTTTGCTCATTGATGTTGGGGTTCACAGCTTGACTGCTCAGGAGGAATACATGTGTATGGACATAGACAGTCTCGCTGACTACTATCCATTACCACTCTATCACTTATGTGACATTCCAGTCGTTGCACTTCATCACTATATTTGTGTTTAATTTTGCAGATGGCAGGATGTCACAAACCATCCTTGATGTTGTGACCTCTGTACTTCCAAAATTAGATGAGGAGCTGACTGCGAGAAGTCTTCTTGAACGGCTTCTACTAGTTGTTTGCATAGAAGAAGTCCAAGATCTCTGTTACGTGACAGAAGACGATATTAAGGACATCCTTACACCATGTCAATACCGCAAATTTTTGGATGCCTTTCGAAGGAGAGGTTTGTATAAAGTTCTGATATTTCAATTAGTTGAATGCACTTGTCATTGTGCCATTTCTGTCTTACGCTGTATTGTACTCTGTTCTATGCCCCCAAATTCCACACCCCAGTACGCACACACACACATATGCATTGTATATTTGAGTCCACCAATTATATTTTGTACAGAAAGGATTCAAATATTTCAGAGATAGCAAGCCCACTGTGTAAGCCCACTGCCTGTGAATTTGTGGACATGCCCCAAACTCCCGAAGATAAACACAATCAGTTTTCATTTACAACCTAGGCCTCTGAGACCCCATCAAACACATCCTATCACACACACACCTTACAAACCTCATACAAGCACCATACAAGCAAAAGGCTACTTTCTGTTCTTCTGTTTCTCTCCCAAGACTCTGCTGTGCTGATGAATCCAGGCGTTTCTTCTGTAATGCCACCAACGACTTCTTCTCCGCCACTGCCTGCACCATCTCCTCCCTCAGCTGCCTCCTCTTCATCTTCACTCTCTGCCATCTCTACATCTTCCCAATGGATCCAGGAATTTCAGGTTCCATGGGGAAAAATGCCAGTTTCACTTAGAAATGCCATGTCTCAGGAACAAAGGGCAGCCCAGCCTGACCGACTTCAAATGATTAGGGTTATCATAGATGCTGTCAGATTGCATTGTGTTAACCCAACCAGAGCTCAGTGTGCTGAGATAGCCAGGACTGTGGTAGCACAGCACCCCAAAACCTTTGGGGATGTGACTGATGAAGGAGAACTCTTGGGATGTGGCTACACATCCCTTCTAAATCAATTAAAACCAGAGTTGAGCATGTGAACAGAAACAACACCCTTGCCAGAATTGTGTAAAACCAAAGAGAGCAAATCTCAAAGCATTCCCCAAAAAGAACTCATTTAATAAATTGGACAGTTATGGTTGTGTTGATTGGCAACCTCAGGACCTTCCTGAAGGTGAAACCTCAGATTCCCTGGAAGTCAAAAAGGCAGATGTTAGTGACTCTATACAAAACTGAGGGACCTAGACGGGTGGACATGGTTAGGGTTGATGACCTTATGCAGTTGACATAATGTTAAACAACGTGATCTTATCAACTCCAGCCCCCTCCTCAAGTTTCTACAATACTGGAGGAGTGGCCCTTTCTATCCCAGAAGAGATGGCTTTGTTTACATTTTGAAAAATTGACAGGGATCGACCTTCTTTCAAGGCTGACAGAGGCTTTTCTGAGTAAGGGCAGGCGAATTGTCAACTTCTTCTTGCAACAGAGGTTGAAATGGAAAGGGGATATCCAGTCCCTGTTAATAGAGATCGGAAATGACACTAGGACATTAGATGACACCAACCTCATGGCAATCTCAGCGATCCTGCTGTTAATGGCATTCTTCAGAGAGCAGACAGATTCTCTCTTCATTCTGGCTGATGTAAGTATTGCTCTACAAAGACATCTAACATTTAATTTTTTGTAAGTAATAGCATGACAAATTAACAAACTGTAATGCCCATGTTTTTTTGTTTTGTTTTGTTTTATACAGGTCACTGAAACCGTGGCAGACATAGAGGGGCACGAGAGATTGCCTGACACACTCAGACTCATTATGCTTGGTAAGTATGTTTTTCCTCTTCATTTGTATGTAAACTTTATTATTTAGCAATGGAATGGTTTTATAAAAGCCATATAACACTTGTGGTTGTGAGGTTGTTCTTGGATCTCCTTATGTGTGTGGTTACCTTTGTCTGAACTACAACCGAGAGGATATCCACGAACAACCTCACTCCCACTTGTGTTACATTGCATAAATATTATTAATCTTCATTAATCTGAATTTGATAGAATATGGGTATGGGTATTCCACTGCTTTTTTTTAAGGATCCCTGGTTAGCAGAATCTTGGTCCTATCTTTTTGCAGTCTCTTCCACAGTTTGGCAGCTATAGTTGGGTTTTGAAACCATCTCTGTACCTCTGTTCTTTGAGTCTGGTGAGTGCCGCTGGTAGGTAAAAGAACCACAGCATTTGGGACAACAGTGACCAAATTTGCTAATGCTAACAGATGAAAATGAAACTTCTTTGCCCTTATCAGTTAGTGCTGGCTGATGTTTCACCATTTGGTCTATGTTGTACCAAGTCTTGTAGTTTTCATACCTTCTGACAGCACTTAGTAATGTGAAACAACAGGGTTATGGGTTGGTTGACTCCAGATAATACCTTAAACCACTGCTTTGTCATCAAGGATTTTCAGATATTCTCTATAGGGTGTACATCTGAACTCGGTCTGTTATTGCATTGTTTCAGTTTTCAGTATTTTTGAAGTTCGTATTCAAAATAAAGTACATTGTTTTGTTTTAGGACCCTCGCTCATGACAGCAAAAAGATGGATGGTGTCCATTGAAGGAACAGTTGCTATTACATTCACTGGATCAGACAGTTTTCCTGCTGCCTTCGCCACTCTTTTTGCATCGTATTACGTCTTAAACATGGAATACCAAGAGTCAGCTGCATGCACTTTGGACCTTGTTCAGAGGTTAGTTATATTCTGTATGTTTTATTTTTATCAATTATAAAATTATAGACTGGAAGTTAAAATGTAATCTCACATTATAGATTTCTGGTGAGAATTAATCCGGAAGATGGAAAGAAATGCACAGCCCGACAGGGAGTGAGCAAGAAGACCGGACTAATTGTCCAGAAAAAAGCACCACCCATCAACTCCCACGTTAATAACTTCATTCGCGAGGGACTTCCGGTTGAGTGATGGAGGAGTGAGACGTGATTGCGATAGCTCTGACATATTTGTCTTTACTATAACACAAAACTCATGTAAATCCGCTCTAAACATCCTCGAACGGCAAAAAGAAACACACACAAGAGTAATATTTAGACCGACAGAGGAAAAGATGTCAAAAAAGGGAAAACCCAAGAAAAACGAGGAACAAGAACTAGGCCCTGCTCAGTCCTCGGACTCGAGTGACACAACCCAGCCACCCGGTGATATGAACGACGACGCAGACCCTCCAAACCGTACAGTGCTAGCCGCTATTGCTGCCTTACGAAGCGAAGTTGCCCAGAGTAAGGGTGATATCAAAGTCAAAGTCAGCTTTATTGTCAATTTCTTCACATGTTCCAGACATACAAAGAGATCGAAATTACGTTTCTCACTATCCCACGGTGAAGACAAGACATATTTTACCAATTTTAAGTCCACAGATAAACATAACATTCAAGTAAACAAAAAAGTAAGTAAATAAGTAAATAAGAGGGCACATATAATAATGAAAAAATAAGAGCAGCAATATGCTCGTCCATAGATGCACGAATACAAACTGTTTGCACCGAACTAAGAGGCGAACTTGCCACAACTAAAAAAGAGATTCAAACTTCCATTACAGCACTTGAGGGGAACACATCCTCGCACGAGAAAACTATTAAAGACCTAGAGAGATCAGCCTCACTCCAGTCCGACGATATTACTGCTCTCCAAAGTCAAGTAACGCGGTTGAATTCTGAGGTGGATAAATTAGTCACTAAATGTGAGGCGACACAACATTAGAATCATCGGAATCCCAGAAGGAGCAGAAGGATCCGCTCCACGCGACTTTGTCGCTGACCTACTGCAAGAAGTGCTATCTCTAGAGGCGAAGCCACTTATTGATCGAGCGCACCGGACCCTCCGTAGAAGACCTGATCCGCAAGAGCCCCCAAGACCCATCGTCCTGAGACTTCATTACTATCATGTGCTAGAGGGCATACTACGGAAAGCCATCGCGGCGAGACAACTCTTCTACGAAGGCAAGAGAATCCAAATCTTTCCCAACTACCCTCCGGCCGTAGCTAAGCGTAGGGCGTTATTCAATCGCGCCAGGGAGCTGTTACGAGACAGGCCCGGTGTGAAGTATGGTCTGCTATACCCCGCAAGACTACTGGTTACATTCAACGGAACACAAACTTCCTTCACAGACGCCAAAAAAGCCGAAGAATACACCGAAGGACTGTTTGCTCCAAAACCGTCGACTTCGACAAATGACATGGAATCTCAGGAATAGTTTTTGCTCGCTGGCTGATAAGCTTGATGACTAACGCATAACACAGCCTGCCAGAGTAGCCGTGCCTGTCTACTAACCTTAGCCTACATAATGGTAAGACTGTACATTTTCTAAATGGTAGGATACCGGGATTCTCCAAAGGGAGGTTTGTGCCATTTGTAGCCTAAACCTACGGGAAGACTGTATTTTTTTTTAGTCTGGTGGGCACCTTTATGTTAATACAAACGTTAAGATGCTACTTTTAAATGTGCTTAAACGATTGAGTGCAGCCTATCTTGTTCTGTTTTGGGTTATTGATCAGTAGGCCTAGTCTAGGCTAGGCTATAGCCTATTTTCCATCTCAATACAGTTTACTAAAAATGTTTTATGTTATCCATTGTTCCCTTGTTTGACACAAATGTGATAAGGGGGATATGTTTGAAATGTACCTATATCTGATTGTTCCTAAATCAGATATTATCTGAATCAGAATGTTTAAATTATGATTGCAATTAATGTTTTGAGTATACAGCATACAAATATGTGCTGTTTGAATCTGAATTCAGGGTGTTGCAGAGCAAATAGATTAATAGACCTAAAAGTGTATATCTGTAACCTCCAATAGTTTACTGTTCCTCCTATAGATTTGCTAATTGGGTGTAGGCAGGTGTGAAATACATCTGCCTTAATGTTCGTTTGTTTCCCTTTTCTCCAATCAAGTTCTTTGGAATTAAGTTTCAGAGCTGTTAGAACTTAGAAGCAGGCCATGTGCACGGAAGTAAGCATAGTATACAGTATTTGTTCTTTTTTCTTCTTTTCTTTTCTATCTGCATTTTACTATTATTATTTGTTTGCACTAAGAGGACTCGCGCCTATCACTTTGACCTGGCTAGAGTAATTTGGTTTGTCTTCTTTTATTTTATTAATGTGTGGTTCTGGTTGACATGGGAAAAGAGGTATGGGTTGGGGGAGGTAGTGGCCATTGGGTGGCTTACTATGAGGGGGTGGGAGGGATATGAAGACTCTACAAAAAGATTGCACAGAATAGCAATGCTGCTATATATTCAAATTCAAACAAACAGTGCTTATGCAGGATACTATAAATGACAACACCAGGGCAATAGGGAACCTTAGATTTTCTAGCTGGAATGTGCGTGGATTGAATCACCCTGTCAAAAGAGGGAAAGTCTTATCTCATCTCAGGACGCTCACCTCAGATATTATGTTTTTGCAAGAAACGCATTTGAATAATAACTCACACAATAGGCTTAGGACAAAGTGGATAGGAGAGGTTTTTCATTCTGCTTTCTCATGTAAAGCAAGAGGTGCTGCCATTTTAATTAGAAAGGGTGTACCCTTCTTACATAGCAAAACAATGTCTGATAGAGAGGGTCGCTACATCATAGTGATTGGAGAAATTTACAACATCTCACTCACCCTTGTCAACATATATGCTCCTAACATAGACAACCCAGCATTTTTCCAGAAAGTCTTCTCACTAATACCGGATGTTTCACAAACTAATTTGATTATTGGAGGGGATTTTAATACTGTTCTAGATGTACATCTTGATAGATCCTCTACAAGGAATCCCCCCAAAAACGCCTCAAGTGAATTTTTAAATTCTTATATAAACAATGCAAATATATTAGACATATGGAGAATAATGAATCCCTTAGGTAGAGACTACTCCTTCACCAGTGCATAACTCATACAGTAGAATTGACTTCTTTCTAGTGGATGGTAGACTTGCACCCTTTATACTGGACCTTTCGATATCACAGTATTTTGATTTCAGACCATGCCCTGTTTCCTTTTCTTGCATTTAGACCACATGGATAAACCGCATTCCTCTTGGAGGCTAAATCCCCAACTTTTTACAGATCAAATCTTTCGCCAATATTTAAAAGAACAAATTTCCTTGTATTTTCAGATGAATGACATCTCTGGGACCTCTCCTTCCATTCTCTGGGAAGCATTTAAAGCTTTTATTAGGGGTAGTATTATCTCATTTGAAGCATCAAGGAGGAAACAAAACATGACCAAATTAAAGGAGCTGGAAGAGCAGATCAAAACTGTGGATAACAAAAATGCTCAGTCGCCATCTATGGTTCTTCATAGAGAAATAGCAACACTAAAATACAAATACAACCAAATTATGTCTGAGAAAGTAAGTCGGGCTTTTCTGTATACCAGACAGAGGTTCTTTGAGTTTGGCGACAAACCGCATAAACTTTTAGCTCGACAGCTCAGAAAAATGGAAAATGATAGGACTATACACAAAATAAAAGCCAAAGACAACACAATGCTCACAAAACCTAAAGATGTTAATAACAGGTTCCTTGAATTTTACTCTGATCTGTACACTTCCAAATCCGCCCCAAACCCTAGAATAATTAATGATTTTTTGGACAAGTGCAAACTCCCCAGATTAGACGGGGAAGATTGTGAATTGCTGAACATTGAGCTTACACTTGTAGAGATTCAGGTAGCCATCTCCTCGCTTAAGGGCTCTAAATCTCCAGGCCCTGATGGACTCTCTGGGGGAGTTGTACAAAGTTTAGTGAAGAATTGTCTCCTTATCTATTAAGAGTATTTGAGCACGCCCAGACAACAGGTGTTCTGCCCCCAACTCTAACTGAGGCGGTAATAACAGTAATTCATAAAAAAGGGAAAGATCCAGAGGAAGTTGGTGCGTATCGCCCTATCTCACTCCTCAATGTTGATGGGAAATTATTTGCTAAAATACTAGCTAACAGACTCAATCCCTTGCTAGAGAGACTAATTCATCCAGATCAGACAGGTTTTGTACCTAAAGGAAACTCCACCTTCAATCTTAGGCGTCTCTTTAATATTCTCTACACAAAGAGAGGATTGACCTCTGATCTTGTTATACTTGCACTTGATGCTGAAAAAGCATTTGACCAGATAGAATGGCATTACTTATTTGAAGTCCTTAGTAGATTCAATCTTGGGACAAAATTCCTGTCATTAATTAAACTCCTTTATAAAAACCCCACTGCCAGAATCCTAACCAATCGAACTTTATCTTCCCCACTTAAATTGGACAGGGGGACAAGGCAAGGATGCCCCCTTTCACCTTTAATTTTTGCCCTTGCTATTGAGCCGTTGGCTCAAAGTATTAGACTAGACCCCCAAATACATGGTTACACAACTAGAGGAACAACTAGTAAAATATCCCTGTATGCAGATGATATTCTGCTCCACATAACACGTCCACAAATCACTATACCCCTACTTCTGGACAAAATCAGTTTCTTCGGAACCTTTTCGGGCTACCGAATTAACTGGACTAAGAGTGTTTTAATGCCAGTCAGCATGAATGATCAGACACCCCTAAGCAATTTCCCCTTTAAAATCGCCTCAGAAAAATTCACTTACCTGGGGATAGAAGTAACTAAACAATATACCTCTCTCTTTCAAGAAAATTTTCTCCCTCTCATAGAAAAACTACGGTCCAAATTACTTTTCTGGAATTCTCTTCCAATCTCTCTGATAGGAAGAATTAATGCTATAAAGATGGTGTTTCTCCCTCAATTGTTATATCTTCTCCAAAATATTCCAATCTTTCTTAAGAAGTCATTTTTTAAACGTCTGGATTCTTTAATCAGTCCTTTTCTGTGGGAGCATAAAACCCCTAGAATAGGCAAGAAATATCTTTGCAAGCCTAAACATGTAGGAGGATTAGCACTCCCAAATTTCTTGTTTTACTACTGGGCCTCAGCAATTAAGACGTTCACTTTTTGTTTTAATACACCACAACACATCCACCTAAATGGCTACTGATGGAACAGGAGGACTGTCATCCTTATTCAATGTCTGCAGTCCTGCTTGCCCCAACTCAAATAAGTAAATTATTATATAATAACAATCCTATTATTCACAACATGATCTGTATCTGGAAACAAATTCGATCCCATTTTAAGCTGAAACGTATTTCTCCTGCATTATCTATAGATAAGAATCCCACTTTTACCCCTTCCAGAATGGGTGGAGCATTCTCTGTCTGGAGTCAGAAAGGTATTAAATGTGTTGGGGATTTATATATACAAGGTATTTTTGCCTCATTTTTACAATTACAGCATAAATTTGAGTTGGGAAATAATATTTTTTTTCAGTATTTGCAAATCAGGGATTACATACGAAAACATGTGAAGGAGTTTGAGACTGAATCAAGTACATCTATAGATGATTGTCTGAAACTACCACCAAGACTACCAAAATTGATTACACACATTTATCACACTCTCTTATCATTAAGCTCTCCATCTCCCAACATACATAGATGCAAATGGGAAAAAGAACTTGGTGAATCAATCACAAACGAGTTATGGGACAGTGCCCTGGAAAAGATTAATACCTGTTCTTTCAGTGCAAGACACTGTCTTATTCAATTTAAAGTTATCTATATGCTGCACTTCTCAAAGGAAAAATTACATAACATTTATCCTGAAGTTTCGCCCATGTGTGATAAATGCAACTCCTCTGTGGCAACTCATTTTCATAGTTATGCCTTGTGCCCAAAAATGTATTCTTTTTGGTGCAATGTTTTTGGCATAATGTCTGAGGTCATGGGAACAGTGATCGACCCAGATCCTGTACTCATCATTCTTGGTGTATCTGAAACCTTCAAGACATTCTCCAAAGCACAACAGCGTTTCATTTCATACAGCCTCATAATAGCAAAAAAACTGATCCTCACATTATGGAAGAGTGTAAACTCACCAACATCTAAGATGTGGCTTGACAGTCTTACTAATACACTCCATCTTGAAAGAATAAGGCACATTCTAAAAGACAGACTTCAGCATTTTGATAATACCTGGCAACCATTTACATCATATCTTGCAAATACAAACTCAATGCAACATCCCGTCTCTTAATATGTAGTAAGCAGCACTGATATAGTTAAGAGTAGGGTCTTCAGGGGTGGGGAAGAGGGAGAAGGGTCCTAGTCAACCTAGTATGTTCTTTGTGGTACATTGTCTGTTTTGTCTGTTTGTTTTTTTTTTTTTTTTTTTTGTCAAAATACAATATCCTTTTACATTTCATGAACACACTTGTAAACAAAAAAGAGCCTGAAATGTATTAATGAATGTATCTGTATTATAAATGCTCAATAAAATACATCAGATAAAAAAAAAAAATAACTTCATTCGCTCCTTGCTGGACTTTGAATGCAGACCTCTAACTTAGCAGTTACATCTAACAGGTTTTGTGTGTGTGTGTGTGAAAGAGAGAGAGAGGGAGGGGGGTTAAATGTTTGTGTGTGCATGTATGTATGTGATACCACTTGTGTGAGCAGCTCAGAGAAGAAAGGGGAAAAAAAGCAGGGGAGAGAGGTGTCTTTGAGTGATGTTTGTATCAGTGGGTGGGGGTGGGGACTGATTTACTTGTTTCAGACTTTTGAGTTAAAATAGTTCTGCTTTAAACATTACACTAGATTGTGTGTGACGTCACAGTGCCAGATGAAAAACAAAATGAAAAAAGATAAGAAGAGAACGAAGGTTGTGTGTGTGTGTGTACGTAGAGGAGAACCTGTTTCAAACTTTTGTTTGTTTAAATACTTGAAGTAATACTAGTTCTGTTTGAAACTTGACAGTCTGCTCTGTACTTTTTAAAATGTAAAATTATTGAAGCAACAACTGTTCAAAATGTTGCCTTTGCATGAGTAAGAAGAGTGACTCTCATTAATGGTTTTAATGCAATATGAGTGTGTATGTGTGTGTGTGTGTGTGTGTGGGGCTATAGGTAGAGGAGGACCTGTGTTTCAAACTAATGTAATTAGTTGTTTAAATACTTGATTGAATACTAGCTCTGCTTTAAACTAAAATAATTGAAGCAACACCTTAATGTTGAAATCGTTGCCTTTGCAGAGAGTCTCGGTCGGTCTCTCTCTGTGTAGCAAAAGTTAATGATATTGTAATGTGTGTCAGTGTTTTTAATGTGTTTCAGTGTTTCAGCTTGTGTAAAATGAATGAAATATCTTCAAGAATGATAAATAAAAGTGTTTCATGTAAGATTGTTCTGTGTGACTTAACATTTCACTTGTTTAAATACTTAAACTGAATATTGTTGTCATAATATGTAAGTGTTGGTTGATAGATAAATACATTGATTAATAAATAAATGCAATTGAGGAATACTAAATTAAATTAAAAAAAAAAAACAGTAACAGTAACAAAAAACAGTACTGTACTGTTGTTTCCCCTCATTTTAATGTCTAGCATAATTTCTTTAAAAACATATTCAATAGACACTAATGCACAGTAATAGTGTAAATTATTGGCCTTTTGTTTTTGGCCTTAGTTGTTTGTGTGTTTTTTTTTTTTTTTTGGGGGGGGTGGCGCTAATATTGTTGTTGCATACCCCTCAAAAATGGGTAGCTGCGCCCCTGAACAGATTCCAGGGGTTCCTCTTGTGAATCCTGATCTTTAGTTACTTCCAGAACTGTTTAATTGAATTTAATTGAATTGGCTGCCTTCAAGTCTTTCTGGAGCTTTATCCAAGTGGTCCTTGGCTCTTGGAATTGACTATCCTTCTGACTCCCTGGTCAGAAATATGGCCGGTTGATTATTCCTTCCACTTGCAGATAATGGCTCCATCATGAAATGTCTCTTGTGTGACACCTTGGTAATGAAAAACCTTTTTATAGCCCATCAATATGTAGGCTACTAACCAAGCTTATATTAAATTGCACAGATAGAAAGGAAAACTACTCTCTAACTACTTACAGATTCCAGCTCGTTCCTTCCCTTTCCTTGCCTTAGTGCTTTTTCTTAACATGTTCAATACTTTTTCCCTGTGTTATTCCACTTCATTACTCTACTTATGGAGTTGTTTGGATTTTTTATGTGTAGATTACCTGCGTTATTACTAATGCCTGGTGAAAATGTTGTGCCCCCCCGTATTCCACTTTTCAAGGGCCCTCTCCTCCATTGGGGCCCTATACTTCCCACTCCCCCCCCTTGGGGGTGGAGGGCAGTGGGCTCCTTGAGAAGACACCATCTGCACTCCCACGTGCTGACGACAAGGATCCATACAAGGATGTGTCCATTATGTCGCCCCCAGTAAAGATCCTCTTCAAGGACACGTGAGTGTATTCTGAGAGGCACTCCCTCACAATGCCAAATGACTCAAACTCAAATCCATGACGCGATCAACACTGTGAGCGGCTAGGCTTGATTTGTGAAAAAGCAGTGACACATCAAGTTAATGGCAAGAACTTTTTTATCCCTATAAGTAAGACCACTGTTTCAGAGAGATGCGACCTTCCCTGACTTCCCGTTCTTATGATAAAGAAGCTTTCAATTACTATGGACGTAAGCTAGGCAATTGAGAAATTGAGATCTTTGGCATAATAAGCCATGTAAAAGTAATTCTGTAAGGCATGACATGTTAACGCCCTGCAATTTGGCTCCTTCTAGGCACTATGCATGTCAAGATAGCACATGAAGTTATAAAATATTGACAAATTTCCATAAATCATGGATGAAAATATCTCCATTTTATCACATTCATTCCACAGCTTTTTTAGCTGTGACAAATCTATTCTACATATGTTTTCTCATCGAGCCCTCTTGGAGGGTTGATAACCCTCCATTAATACATGTTACTTCCAAGGTATACATGCCTATCTCTCTTCTGTTTCTGAAGAGGCCCACTCTTTGGGAGGTGGTCATTATGTTGTAGGTGTGTGTGTGAGGCTGGTGGAGTGGCGAAAGAGCGGCACGCTTTGCCAGTGGTCATGCCGACTTCATCATCATATGCTTGTCTGTCACAGCAGCATGAGCGAGCGAGCGAGCGAATGCTGAGATGGAGTGAGCGGTCCCAGGGCTTGGCCGCTGGGTCGCGAGATTGCTCATGCTGCCTGTCAGCTTGATGAAGGGGGCAGTGGATGATGCGGTGCACTTCTGGTGGTCGTCGTCTATATCATCTTCTGATGATATGGCAAGCAGCGCATCAGCCTCGCTCACGTCGAAGGATTTTGTCGAAGAAAGAGGCTGTGATCATCTTTGGGTGTTTATGTTGCAGCCACATCAGTGATTTAGTGCTGGAATGTCATCTTATTATTTGGGCTATGATAGATTTATTATTTTAGATCATAGGGATTATCATAAATATACTGTACAAATAATAGTTATATCATTTTGATAGTCACTTTTTTGCAACAGAAACAATACTTAAACATGGTTGGATAACAGACCTATAAGATTACTGAGTTTGACTGCTCCATGACAGTAACCCATTGTGGAAGAAATCTTTTTTTTTTGCTTAGCTGGTAGTTAAGTAACAAAGAACAAAGTGAAGGGTTTGATTCCCAGGGGTTTGAAAACACACACACACACACACACTGTTAAATAGGCTATATGTAAAGGAAGAGTTTGCCAAATGCATTTTTCAAGTGGCTGCATGGATGTCATGTCATCCTCACAATGTATGATAACAACAGTGTTGTGATGATGACTCTTAAAACTGCAGGCTGCAGTGAAACCGACATCCATCTTCAAAGCGGCGTTTATCAGTGTGGGTATATATATAGCCTCGCTCTCCTAATCCTCTGCTGTCTCAGCAGATGATCCGATCTGCAGCATATCTGTTGCAGCTTTCTGTGCATCTTGGCTAATATAATGGCACGGCAAAGCAGGCGTTAAATCTCTGTGGCCGCCCAGGTGTAATTTAGGGTTGCCGTTAGTCAGTGTTGGTCAGTCGGTGTCTGGAGGGTAGTGTTAATTTCGTCAGACGAGACTAGAGAAAAAATGTTCGTCAACAACCTTTTTTTCCATGACTAAGACGAGACGATGACAAGACTGCACTAATGTCCTGAAACACTGACTAAGACTATCTTAAGATGCATTATTGTTGACGAAAAAAGACGAGACTAAATTGTTTTGCATGAAATAAAAACTAAGATAAAATCTCTCTTCATTTTCGTCTAAAAAATGAGAAGCCAGAATAGCTGTTACGTTTTCAAAATATTCCGAATGAGTTCAGGTTCATGCGCAGCAGCTTTCCTGTAGGCTAGTCTACGTGCTGTTGCTGCAACTAGACAGTCTCTGCTGAAACCCTGTACGAAACTACATGGAACAAGAACACCGGAGATTTCTGCCAGAGTTAGCAAGCTAACTACCTAGGCATTAGGCCACAATGCTACAGACCCAGAAGTTGAAGCTTCTCTCATACATATACAGATTAACATCCCCAGAATGTCCATACGAAAATTTTCAGCAAGTAATGTCAACTATTTAACTAGTTACACTGATGATGCAAAAGTTTGCTAGCAAGTAAGCTAATATGGAAAGTTCAGCTAGCAAGTTAGCTAAGATAGAGAGTTTGTGTTATGCTTAAGCATATTGCCATCTAGCGTGACGGAGTAAACATTCATACTTGAGTCTAAGACAGTGCTTCTCAAACTTTTTCAGATGAAGGACCACTTAACTAATCAATAAAAAAGAAACGCACGGACTACCTAGCTAAAAACAATTAAAATAGACCTAGCAGTATATTAGCCTACACAATACTCACTGAACCACCTTGCTTATTGTCTTTGCACTTTGCTTAATTGTGTCAGAGGATTCATATGATTTAAACTGGCATATCTGACATAGACAGTGTTGTAGAACTGTTTGAATTTACATACAAGTTGGTTCAATATTGCAAACAACTCATCTATATTATATTTTACCAGGTCTGCTCGTGGACCACTTGGGATAGCTTGCGGACCACCAGTGGTCCCCGGACCACACTTTGTGAAACACTGGTCTACGAAGATCATGACAGTGGTGCAGTCAAATCTTTTACTGTCTATGGTCAAATCCCAGCCGAGCTATAACTGTAGCTCGACTTACCTGTGCATGTAAACATACTGACTGACTGAAATAATTTGTTATAAAAAAAGACTGAAATGTTTTGACTAAAACTGACTAAGATAGCTTTAGTTTTCTTTTGACTAAAACTAGACTGAAATTACGAGACTTTTAGTTGACTAAAACTTGACTAACAAAAATGATATTTGAATGACTAAATATGACAAAGACTAAAAAGGACATTTCGTCACAAGACTAAGACTAAGACTAAATTAAAAATAGGTGACAAAATTAACACTACTGGAGGGCTTGGTAATGGCAGTGCGACACCGGGGTCGGGTGGACGGCCCGAGCTGAATGACAAGAAGAACTCGACGACACAGTCAGCAAAAACACCTGAGGTGACAAGAAGTTAGTGTCCAAGCTCACCCTCAGGAAAAAAAAATGGCTCGGCTGGGCAGGGAGCCACCTGAGGTGAGCTGAGCGCACAGATGCTGGGGGGCAGTGGCCGGCCATTTTCATCCATGCTGTTTTTAGTTTTAGAGGCCCCTGGCCGCAGTCCAGCCCCATTGCGCTCCTTGTTTGATGGGTGGTATCCTGAGCTTTTAACGGAACTGCCTTGCTTTATGAGCTCACTTGAGTTCCGCTGGACATTCTGCTCAGAGCTCAGCAAAGCCCCCAGAATCCAAGTTATTTTAAAAGGTGGCTACATGCCAGGCCCAATTTAGCTCCCAAGCCTGCCTTATTTGTATGCCTTTCTTTGAATGCTAATAGCACTATATGAAAGACAGACATGGGGTGTGGACTACAATAATTAATGTGATTTTTACTGTGACTATTTACAATGCATATTAAATCCACCAGAGACAATTATCGTGATAGACACACATGTCCTGACAGCACGTGACTCCATGGAGTTTAGAAGTCTAAAGCTCCTCTGAAGCATTCTCAAACATTATGTTTTCCCAGTTTCTTTGGGGGGGTTTTTTGCAAAAGAGTAGTCTTCGCTTCCACAAAATACTTCCATAAGTCATAAATTAGCATGTGAATAATTGTAAATGCTTCCAAAGGTACGTGCCAGAGAAGAGAAATCTTGAACACTCCCTGTGCAGCAAACTACAGGCATCATTCAAAAACCTTCCATGATGAATGAATCTTCTGTAAATGTGCACTTCTTCTTTCAGCTCAATGTGGTTTTTGTCAGACTGATTAGAATTAATACCGGTCTCCTTCCTGTAGCCTGATTGTGAATTCTGAAGTGCAGGTTCATTTGGATTAAAGTATCTGCCAAATGGATACACAAGGTAATAATGCTGTCGTCAGTATCCTCAAGTGAATCTACATAAAGGTCCGTTGAGATGGCAACATTTTCACAAATCAACACAGAAAGCAGGTTCTCGCTAAGGATTTCACTCTGTGACTGTCAGTCTGGATAATAATTACTCTTCCAAAAAAAACTGTTATATAAGCATACCTTTGGCTTCTTGAATTGACCTTAAAAGTGAGTACAGACTGAATGGGATTGTGTGCATCAGTCAGCGACAGCTCCTTTCGCATGCAAAACCCACCAGCTTGTAGCCTCTCTGGCTGATACTAGACAGGGCAGAAATGAAAAGAATGGTGATACCTTTGGGAAAATTCAAAATGAATCACATCGCTTCCAAACGATGAAAGAAGGACTTGTAAGAGGAAAAAAAGTTTGACTTGAGGCTGTGGGTGTGTGCATGTGTGTGTTTGTGAGAAAATGTCTCCACCTCGCAGTAATAGCAGCAGCAGCCAAAGACTGACGTGAACTGCGAGAAAGTCTGACAAGTCACCTGTGTAAAGACAGGCTTGTTCAAAGCTGACAGGGTGGTGTTAGCGGCCCCTCGCGTTCCCAGCAACACAATTAACCACGGAACACTTCACATCCTGGATCAAACTTTGAAGGGCCGCCACCCTTTCATTCCATCAGCACATTACTGCAAAGTCATCTGGAAGTTCATGTCACAGTAGCAATTTCCATAACCTATTGCATTATTATTCTAAAATGTCTAGTGTGTACCACGGTTTTGCTGGCACTGCAGAAACATGGTAATGGGCTGTGTGTGTATGATGAAGTTTGGCACTGTGTGAGTGTGTGTGTGTGTATCCTTTTGCTGTAGGCTAACATACTAAACCTTGTTCTGAAGATTAAGAATGTCACATGCGCACGCACGCATAATGACATTGTTTGTAATGTGAATCATATGTATGTAATGTAATGTGGAATTTATCCCCCCCCCCCCAACCCCTCCCCACCCACACACACACATACATACTCACAAACCCCCCCATGGGGAGCCTGTTTATGCTAAATCCCTCTCCCCCCCCCCATCAGTTTATCCTACAGGTGGTTGGTATGCATCAGATCAGATGGCTCCACTGACAGGTGCATTGAAGCGAGAAAGTGGCCTACCAAATCTGCCAGGCTCATTCCCCACCTGCACTGCTCACTCGCCACATTCCGAGAGATGAAAACGGCATCCTGGCCCTGCGCACTTCCACTCTGCGAGCGCCGATTAGAGCTCGTAAGAAAAGCGCAGCCGCCGGAGAAGAGGACCCCTCCACCACTTCCACTGCCTTCCTTAATCTCACCCTTTCCAGGAAGGCCACCCCCAACCAGACACCTACCCCTTCTCTCACTCCGTGTCTGAATGGGTCGGAGTTGATTGGCAACCACTTGTTTGTTTACCAGGAGGGGGGTAGTCGCGGAGCGAATCCAACAGATTCAGCACACGGGGCTGTTGTGTGAAACAACGCCAGAGGACACAGGATATTGTGATATATACACAGCAGCAAAGAAGGCCTGTCATGGTGGGTGGCGGGTTTGCCTTTGTTGGGAAAATTTGGCTCACGCTTTGGTTGGTTTTGCTGTGTGTTAATAGGAGCAATGTTTTTAGTGTTACAGCAGCCGGGCTAAAAGAAATCAATTGTTTTATGGCCTTTGGAGGAAATTTTAAAGGATAGGAAAATGCCTGTTATAGAAGAGGGAGGCTTAAAAAGGTTTGAAAGCATTCAAATCACTCCAATTAAATCTGGAATTCATGACATCCAAGCAATTAGCTCATGTGTGAACTGATAGTGATAGAGACAAAATAAAAATACTGCTGACACAAATCATTAAAGATATTACTGTCCATGAACACAGACATTATGGGGACATTATCAGTATGAAGGATCATATCCCTTACTCTAATAGGCTGTGTGTGTGTGTGTGTGTGTGTGTGTGTGTGTGTGTGTGTGTGTGTGTGTGTGTGTGTGTGTGTGTGTGTGTGTGTTTGCACAGGGACAGACTGGGACTTTTTACATAAATGTTTATAAATGACAGAGTTGTGCCATTGTTAAGGCATCAAGCAGCATATCTTCACTAAAAATGTAGTAAGTACCTCCTCAATTAATATAAAAACTGAGTGATTATGATCACTTGCTACACTTACTGCAAAATGTTATTGTATGGCTATGTAAATATAAGCAGCAATGCAAAGGCAAAACGCAGTATAGCCTATAAAACTACCAAATTTTGCCTTAATGTCAAAAAACTAAATGTTTAATATTCACCTCACTTTGATCTATCTAATTATACCCCTTGTTGTTGAATATAATTTCATGCTTATACTTGGTGTAAGGAAAACACAAAAAGTTGTTTTTTTCAGTTTGGCATTTTTGCAGATACTGCTCTTTGGCTTTGTACACCCTAATGTGTTATAATACAGTCTTACGTTAATGGGTTGATTGCTTACATTTACTTACATATGTCAAGAGGTTTGGCCTCTGCGGAACGTCTCCAACGAATAGTGCA
The DNA here is from genome assembly GCF_017589495.1 of Alosa alosa. Lineage (NCBI taxonomy): Eukaryota > Metazoa > Chordata > Actinopteri > Clupeiformes > Clupeidae > Alosa > Alosa alosa. Next base: position 20,084,516 of record NC_063204.1, read on the forward strand.
AGGAATTTCACCTCTTGCCCTTTGTCTGACTGAAATTGCCAATTACAGAGGCACACACATAATAGGTGGGAAAGGTCATGGAGCCATGCAAGTCATGGTGGCAAGGTCGAGTAGAGGTCAGCTGATCACACTGGACCAGACATGTAAAATAGATAATCACACGGAAAGCAACTGAAAAAGAGACCAAGCCACGAGACCAGAGAAACAGAACTGAAGACAAGAGGGAAGGGATTACTGTTAGTATGGTATATGTGGATCAAACATCGTTAATGTAAACAATATATGTTACAATATATATAGGCCTACACTAAATTAATTGTGCAGTGTTCATTTCCTCACCTTTGTCATTGTATTAGTCCTGTATTAGGCCTAATGCTATTTGGACTACCTTGTAAGGCTTAAAGGGTGTTGTTTTTTGTGTGTTGTAACAAAGCACATTCAGGGCCATTTCTTCCATGACTCAGCAAGGCATTCTACATGAGCAATTTAAACATGGATTAAAAAATATATAAAATGGCATGAACGAATGACTATCATTTTACACATTCATAGCTCTCTCATAAGTCTCTCGAATATACATTTGTTTGTTGAGTTTTATAACACATGTGGATATTTGTTGAGTTTGTAATACGTCAGTGTTTGTGCCACATGTTAACATCAACATGATGCAACTATATCCTGCAATTAGCCATGCCTATCTCTCACTGAATCTATTGAAGAGAATTTGCGAAGAGCTTGCAATACATTCATCAAAAAGGCAGGATTTGGATTGGGTCATTAGGTTCAGAACACATAATTGATTTCATTTTGTGGAGCTGAATAGCTTTGGTTTTGGTTCATAATTGTATGATGCATCTGTACAGAGAAGTCCAAAACAAGTGTTTCTACTTCTCATGGAAATACTAGCGATGAGTTCAGAGTGTCTGAAAACAAGCATAAGACATTTTGACCCTCATTGTTATTGCTTACTGTTAGACTTCAATGCTTTGGAATATGATAAATCTTTCATATTTTCCTGTGCATTGTTCAACCATAATTATTTTAAATTGACTCAACTGTTTTATCATTTGCAAACCTTTCCTCTCTGTTATGAATGTCAAATGCTTTCAAATTGCAGGCATTGGGGTTGAATTGAATAATAAAAAAAATTAGGCCGCTCTCAGTTTATCTGATGTGAGTATCCTCATTCGTCACCTCATACTTATTCCTTTTGCTTGAGGACAACTTCAAGGGTTCAGCTGAATTGACTTATAGAGTCTGTGTCTTATCAACACATACACAGAGGATAGGCTGGCAATTGTACCTGAGGAGGAAGGTGATTAATCTCTAACTTCTGACGCTGTTTTCCATTTCGTCTGACTTGAGAAGCTTGTGAACAAAAACTTATAGTAGGGTAGTACAAAAAGGCAATTTTCTCTCAGAAAGACTCAGAAGGCAAGAATGAAAGTTAACTATTTTAATCCTGTGTATAGGATTTAAAAGAAAAGATAATTTCCCCTTGGGAACAATAAAGTATTTATCTATCTATCTAATAAAGAATATTAAAAATACATAAAAGCCTTTCTTGTCCAGGTCCAGCCCCTTGGCCCAGGTCTAGGAGGGTTGGGACTGGGATCAGGGTGGCAGGGACCAAGTTTACCCCCTGGACATTAAGACGGGGACTAAATCCCCTGGACATTTAGACAGGGACTACAACGCCTGGACATTAAGACGGGGAGTAAAACCCCTGAACATTAAGACAGGGACTAAACTGGTGGTGGTAGGAGTGAGGATAAGGTTAGAATACTGGCATCTGAAAGCAGCAAAAAAGGTACACATGTAAGCTGAGTCATTGCAGGACCATGACTGGCCGAAATCGATGAAGGAATATGATGTAGGATTTCCTAGCAGAACAGCACCCATCACAGGTAAAAGCAATACTATGGAAGTGGGATTTGTTACTTGGCTAATTGGCTGGTAGCCATCACAGAGGAACAATCAGTAACAGAGCTGCCAACTCTCACACAATTACCGTAAGACTCACTCATTCGATTGGCTTCACACACTCTCACGCCACACCCAGGATTTCACATGCTGAAGTCAACCAGGTCAATCAAATAATGCCAGGTGACCAGAAGTCCTCTTTCCCCCGGCATGTGCTCCATTTGAACAGAGCTGCCAACTTTTCCAAAAAATTTGGTGGGGCCAACCAAAATGTTGCCGTGTACACAGCTGTTTGGCTCATTCAGCATCACTAAAATCTTGGTTGGCCCCATCAAAATCACTAAATTTTGGTTGGCCCCACCAAATCTCACAAGGTTTTTTTGGCTGCTCTGCAGTAATCAAATTTCAAAACAGAAGAAACAAAGTTATCAAGAAACAAAAGAGACCAGCATGCCTTCCTGAAAATAATTGTGTTTCTATCCAGGTGGACTCCAGTGGCTAAAAGGGCTAGCTAAAGTTTGCTCTTAAAAATGTTAACTACATGATAAGGGCAAACAAACTTCTGTGTTTCTCTCCTGTGTTTAACAAAAAGGATAAATGTTTGCTTTGTGCTCTTTTACTTGCAAATGTTCAACTGAAGAAAGTTCCATCCCACTTTTGAGGTTAAATTAATTAAGTATGGGAATAGGGTTTGGGGCATGATGGAGAAGATGAACCACTTTCATTTGAACTGCATTAGACTGCAGTCAATCAGACTGGACAGGGATAGGCTACTGCATTTGTGATCTTTTTCTTATAACCAGAATTCTGTTGATAATCTTGTGGAAATCTAAGATGGAAATTAATGTTTCTCAAAGAAAATTCATGTTCTGACTCACCAAAAGTAGATACCTACACCAAAGTGAAGATTGACAGGAAGTGAGTGGGAGAGAGAGATGGAATGGGATCAGGATATGACCGCAGGTAGGATTCGAACCTGGGTCCCCGTGGGCACTCCAACCCGTTTGTGGTATGGACTCTGTAGCCTGTTGCGCCACAGTGCCCCCCAGACCTCAATTTATAGCATGAGATGCCAACAGGCCAGGTAAATGTCAGAGTTGTTGAATCTCAAATAGGCTTTCATAGGTGGAACAAGGATAATCACCAATGAAGATGTTGGACTCATAAGAGCATGATAGAATATATAACACAGTTTTAGCACAGCTGGAAACCAATCATCACATCAAGAGCTTGATTGGCAATCACAATCAGCCTGTTCACTCCACTGAATGAGTGAGGTGGGAAAGAGCTCTTTCTTTCTCGGCTCTTAACACAAAGCTATTTAACATGTATTTCTGGAAATCTAGTCACTTTTCCTTTTTCATCTCAAAGGTCATGGAAATCCATTAAATTATAAAGACAGATATTTAATGTGATAACCACCCTCAATCTCAGTCCCTACATTTTTATTAGTTATGTCCTTGTGCTTTCCAATCGAGGTTCTCAGGTTTTACGTTATGACGATAAAAATGAAACAGAGGGAGCATCCCAAATCGATATACGTTTGGAGTTGTATTGCAAGGCTCACTGACAACAATTATAAATTACAAAGGCCATGTTAAGCTTCAAATGTGTTCTTTTTGCCTCTGATATTGTTTCAGAGGTAAAATATTAAATCATGATTGTACTGCAAGGCAACCCTTCATTTGCAGTACAGAGGAGCCAAAGTGACACAAAGCATTTCTGTGATGTGTGATCCATGTAGCATCGTCTGTGCTTTCTAATAAATGCAAGCTTAACTTTAGGTGTTTGATGAAGTGGAGATATCACAGAATACTGAATAGGAACCAAATCACCACAAAGTCTTTCTTTGAGAGGAACATTTGAAAGGTGTACAGCATGTACATTACACTTCCACTGTGCTCCTTCAAACAGGCTTAAACAGATACTCTGTGGCCTTTTAGTGAAGGGCTATATATATTACAAGAAGGATATTGAGACAGAAATGCTACCATGGATCCAAGAATATGTCAATAATTTGAAACAATTACAATGTGGCCACCGTAACTGGTGCTATTAAATAACTTGTTATGGTAGTTCAAAAATGACCACTGCTGTCAGCTTTGGGAGTCACACAGAGGCTTCATAAATAGATACACAGATATCTTCATAAAAGTTATTTGGTTATAAACTGTATTAACCTGAACTGTTGTGTAGAATGTCGGCTTTTGGAGTAAACAAGTGACCTGTAACATCCACTCATTCAGTGGGCATTTCCTGTTCTTATCCATGGAAAATCATCAGCAGCACAGTCTGACAGCAGTACAAGAAGGTAGCACACCACAGCAATAGCAGCAGCAGTAGCAGAACAGAGCTCATTGTGTAGCTAATTAGATTTTAATGGCATCACTTCAGACTGATAGATGCTGCTTGCCAAGAAGAAATAGGTCCAGAATGAGAAGTAACAATGCAGGGAAATAACACAAACTCAAGAGGGTCACTCCTAGAGGCCCAGACCTGTAATCACCACTCTCAGCAATGCTGGTGCCTCACATCACGTCATATCTAGACTATGCACAGTAGGTTACCTTCACACACCCAAATTACACAGTCACGCTATATACGGACAGGAGCGAGACCCGGAGCTATACTATATGCGGTAGCCAAGACAAGGGCCCTGCCAAATTCTGTTTGGACTGACCAACATGAATACGTGTTCCTGGAATGTGCACCGACTGTGTTGTTAGATTACCAAATGTATTAAAACGACAATCGTGATATGAAAGAGCAAACGTTTATTTGACAATCTAGATATGACATTTGCAATGAGCCTGTTATAAACCTAAGGTATTCTCCATACATACACACAATATGCTGCTTCCCATTACATCTTGGGTGTTTGCCATACATTTGCTGCACATCTTTGTGTACACCTTCAAAAAAATCAGTCAGGGATTGACATTTTCATTTCCAGCTCAAAGTTTGAACAGAAGCACCGGAAAAACACAACTCCATCTGCATTCTGGGCATCTGTGTTTTAATGGGAAAGGGGATTAACCCCAGTACACGGCGTAACCGTACAGCATGGAAGGTAATCAGCATACACAGCCCTGTCATCAGTCACAATGACACAGGAAAGATTTTACATTCAAATCACACCCCTGTAAACAGACTTTAGAATAGACATCAACACTCTTAACTAGTGTGTTGAATATTTGTTTATGTATGTTTTAATGGGAAATCTTTTGAAAATTAACACAATCTCAACAAGGTAATATTTCCACGATCCCTCATTGTTATTATTATTAAGCTGTTTCTCCATTATGGCAAAGACCTTTATAGAGTTAAAAACAGTGCTGCCACTTTTGGGGTGAAAGCTGGTGAAGATGAAGTGGGGCCAGCAAAGCTTCCATTAAGACATATAAGTTAATTACGGCTTGCTGCACCCCATGTAAAAGCTACTGACACTTTAGACCTATTTTTTACAGTCTATGCTTTAGACACATTCTAGGTTCAGGAGGCAGAGAGAGGCAGGGAGGTGCAAAGCTTGAACTTGTCATTGGTGACAGACTCTGTCATAATTCATGTTGCCTGTGGTTTAACAACCTTCACACCACTCACACAGCCACTTTTCACATCTTTTCCCAGCTGAACCGCAGTGTTAACCTGGAGCAGAGAAGGAAGCGGAGTGTTTTTCTTTCCCAGACAGAACTTTCCCTCTGAAATATTCTAGTGGCAGACTGACAGTGTGGTGGGTCTTTATTACTCGTAGAGAAGTGAGGAAGAGAGAGAGAGAGAGAGAGAGAGAGAGAGAGACTCTAACTTTTGCATTTCGGAGTCATCCCATTGAATTGTGTGTGTGAATTGACTGAAATGTCAAGAAAAATGCCTACTTGTACAACGTTTTTGCATGTATAGGCTTACACACTGGGCTTGTCAACCAGATAGCCGTATGTCGAGCTAATGAATCTCTGGCCACTTGCTAATGTCGTCTACTCATTCTGTTATCAGCTCAGGATCAAACAATTGGCATTAGCTAAGACTAAATTATTAAGGTACGGTTCACAGTCCTTGCGTGACAATAATGGTGCATACCTTTCAGCTCAACATGCCGGTCTATAGCTGCGCCATTTTTCTGACCCTGTGTTGCGTGTGCACCCAACATAGGCTCTGGATGATTACAAACATTGAAGGGGTCTATATACTTTACAGGAAGACAAACCAGACGCCTGTTTGTCAGTCAAGTTGGGCAAGGCTGCTGTTGCTGGGTGAAGATACTTTTATCTGTTGATGTTCCCCTGTGGTAGATTCTTGTCATTGGGTATGTTTCCGTATATGCATCGATCTACGACGTGATTGGAGGAGGCCACTGACCCGCAGCATCCTCTTATCTCTCATGCTTTTGCTCTGATAGAAACGCTCTCTGAAACACACCCCACCCTTATCTCCTGCTGTGCTGCAGGAGTGCTTAAGTAAAGGATTAAAGCTCAGCCATCGCCTTCTTGAACTTTTTTTGGGTGAACTTTAAATTTCCATGGTAAATTAGCTATGATGTTTAATACTGATATTACACAAGCTCTTTTAGACTGAGATATGCTGGGCAGGCAGATAAGCTATGATCTGAAGTGAAAGATCTGCACCCTCAGATGTATAATTTCGTAGCAGACCCAGCCCCATGATCGAAGCGTTTTCAAATAGAGATGTGAATACTTTATGATTCATAAATGATGAATCATGGGCACTTTTAAAGCCTCAGTGTTGTAATCAGCACCTGATATATCTGTGGTATAATTATGACCGCCGCGCAGCATAATTTTTTTAATTTTTTTTATTTTTCGCATGCCCAAATTTCCGTCAATGATTCCCGGGACACTGAAAGACCGGGGTACACGAAACTTGGTTGGCATGTAACCCCACATGGATAGCATGGAACCATCGTTTTTCGTTTTGATCTGTAGCCCCCCCGCTGGACTGGACCCCCCGAAAGGAGGGTAGGGCAGACACAGTTTTCTGTGAATATCTCGAAAACCGTAGGGTTTAGGAGGACCATTTTTTTTTGTATGTTGATCTCAAGGGGCCATGTCAACCCATTCCATAACCACTCATTTCATGTATAGCGCCACCTAGTTAAAAACAAAAAAGTAAAAATGAGGTGTTGTAATTGAAGGTATCTGTGACCTAACATAGTCAAAACTGCACGAAATTGGAAGTGTAGGATCATTATGACACCCTCTGTATGCACGCCAAGTTTTGTGGAATTCCATTCATGGGGGGCCACACAATAAATTAATTTATGTTACTACACACCAACTGGCCTGTAGGTGGCCGGAGACAGTTTTCTGTGAATATCTCGAGAACTGTAGGGCCTAGGAGGTCCACCTTTTTATGTATGTTGGTCTTAAGGGGCATGTCAACCCATCCCATTACCGCTTATTTCATGTATAGCGCCACCTAGTTAAAAATTAAAAAGCAAAAAATTACGTGTTTTCATCACAATATCTCTGGCTGACAAGGTCAAAACTGCACGAAATTAAAAGTGTAGGATCATTATGACACCCTCCGAATGCATGCCAAGTTTTGTGTACTTTCGTTCATGGGGGCCTTACAATAAAATAATTTATGTGTACATTTAGTGACATTTAAGGATTCCCAGGACACTGAAAGACCGATACACAAAACTTGGTGGGCATGCACCCCACATGGATAGCATGGAACCGCCGCTTTTGATCTGTAGCCCCCCCGCTGGACTGGACCCCCCGAAAGGAGGGTAGGGCAGACACAGTTCTCTGTGAATATCTTGAGAACTGTAGGACCTAGGATGACCAAAAAAAATTTTTCTGTATGTTTGCCTCCAGGGGTGATGTTAACCCATTCCATGTGCACACGTGTGCATAAACAGATACACACGCACACACATACATTTACAGTAATCATACGTATGACACATACTCACACAGTAGACATATGTACGCATGCATGCACATGCACAAACACACAAACGCAGGCAAACACACAAGCACGCACATACACACACACACCCACACCCACACACATAAACATAAACTTGTACACGCACACATGCACACAATTCAAGAATTTTTCCCGTCATCTACTTCCTGAATTTTTGGTCATTGATTCCCAGGGACACCGAACCACCGGGGTACATGAAATTTGGTGGGTATGTAGCCCCACTAGACTTTTACGGAAACATTTCATTTCGTAGAATTTCATCCATGGGGGGGTCTAAAAAAATTAGGTTATGTGTACATTTAGTGACTGTACACTCATTGGTCTGTAAATGGCTGTGCACACATATACACATGCACACACACAGGCACCCACATACTATCGGTATTAGAACGGCCGATACATAATTACAAATTCAGTAGGATTAAAAGAAAGCCAAAATAAATATTCATCATCATCATCATGGCTGCATTTTCAGTATTGGCGATAAGTAGTCGTTTGTCCACTAGATGGCGATCGTTGCAGTGAGGCGTAATTTTGTTGGAAGTTAAAAGTGGGTTGGAAAACAATGGACGCTTCTACAAGGACTGTAATTTACCGCAGCTTAACATCTAATAAGGATAGGAAGATGTTCACATGAAGTGTAATTCCCATTTCTTCTTGAAGCCGAAATAAATCTGAGGATGTTTATCGGACATGCTTGGTTTTTACTGCAGGTACGTTAATCTTGTAATATCAATAAGGACCTAGGTAATGTTACCATTAGCATTGGTTGAGTGATCAGGCCCATTTGATTGATTGCATTTGTAGACAACTATAAATGTGGTTATACCAAGCAAATTGATAGCAGCACTGTTTGTATCTTTCGACTGTCATTTATTGCACGTGCTACAAAATCATCCTGTGCAATGGAAGATTTACCAACGTTACACCGGTCTGATACAGTTTTGCCTATACATGCGTGAGACTGAGACGCCTGTTTATTTTGTTTGAAGTGCGTGCAGGGTGTGAGAGGGGAATCGATGTGCTTTGATTCCAGCTTGGTAGTTGTAGTCTGTGAAATTAAAAAGCATGTGTGTGTGAAGTATCCAAACAATGACACCTTCATTTCATTATGGCTGCTTTAGCAACACACCTTAAGCTACTGTGTAGTGGGTCCCAAGTGGCTACTTCATTCGCGCTTTCCTTGACTCATGGAGCTGCGTGAATGTTTTGGTTTCCAAAGGAGATTTTATTTGTGTCGCCTATGTAACGGTGTTAATAAAGTGCTCCATATAGTTATTGTTAAATCCTGCTAAATGGGTCAAGACTTTTATTTTGGAATTATTCTGTACAGTAGTTGCATTGTGGGTGTCCTGCAGCAGAAGAGAAGTTAACTGCTGCAGGTAAGCTGGGCAAATGAGGGTCCGCATTAAAAGTCATTAAAAGTGTTATAAATTGTATTATATATGTCCTATATCTATTGTTAAAATCATTATGTATGTTCATCCACATAACTCGCGTTTCAGCGATGTTTTGTATTGTCTTGTAACTTTTCGGTTGACCTTGAAGCACGATTGTATGGCTTTAGTGCAAATTTTAATATCACATTTATTTTGTTCAGGCGGACCAGATCTCACTGTCTTTCCTCATGTTGAATTTCCTGACCCATGCAGGTAACCAATTGTATTTGCTGTTTTGATTTTATGTTTCGTTAATGTTTTATGTTTCACTCGTAGCATGGCTAGCATTCGCGAGCTAGAATGACTAGCCATTAACGTCTTTGTAGCGTTCTAAATGCAGTACCGCTGTATCACCACAAGAGTAGAGTGTTTACCTTTTTATGAGCGCTGTTTTGCGTGTTTACTAATGGAAATAGATGAAGTAGTGTTGGTATTTGTATGTGGTATATCGAATTCACTCTCTGATTGAATGTTTGCATATTCTACTGTTTATATTTATTTTATCATACTGGATGATCACCCCCATGTAAGAATATAATTAGATCTAATTAGAAATATAACAGATTTCAACAGATTAGATATATAAGTAGTTTACTTATACAGTTACATACATTTACACATTCACACTCATGTTTTTATGCCACATTATTCCCTTTTGGAATTTATTTTGTATTATTTTATTGACACACCTCACCTCATACTGGACCTGAAATGAAATAACCATATGATTAGATAGAGTGGTGTAGTCTAATAGAATTGTGTCTGAGAGCAGAAGAGAAGTTAACTGCTGCAGGCGGACCAGATCTCACTGTCTTTCCTCATGTTGTATTTCCTGACCCATGCAGACAAATAAACCTGCTTCATCTACCATCATCGTTTCCAAGTGTATCACCAGTAAAACACAACGCAAGTTACACCAGCATAGCCTATTGACAATTTATGTTGTAAATAGGCCTACCTTATAATCCTACCTGTAGCTTAGGGAAGCTAACAGCTTTCTATTAGGATCTAGTTTGTTAGTTACCGTTTTGTCATAACTCCCTGATGCATTTTTGCATTTAGAATAGCCAGAGCGTGTATATCTCAATCGGAAAATTAAACAATATCGGGTGCCGATGGACCAGGTTGGGTGAACCCAGCCTGATCTGCCCGCTATTTATTTTTTGATTTCTTAAAAGATTGAGCTTGGTCTGATGAAAGCCAGACTAGCCATGGACCTCAGTTACACAATGCAAGGGAACATGAATCAGCCTATATTTGCACGGACAAAAGCTCTTCAACTTTGGCCCGTTAAAATGTGTATGAACAGTCTAGTGACGCATTTCATCAAGGCCCATTTGGACATGTCAGTAATTTGCACCACTGGTTAGATGTAAAACAGCATTTCGTTTCAGACTACTGTTACTTAATTTGTGCATTAACAATAACGTTTTAGACTACTGTTACTTAATTTGTGCATTGACAATAAAGTATTACATGAACTAAAGATGACTAAAATCTTATGTAGAAGAAGAAACATTCACAATAAATCCATCCATCCAAAAATGACCTTTGTTTTTGATAGCTGTTGAAAACGGCATGGAACTGACAGATGTTTTTGTTTATACATACATAAAAAATAAATAAATAAATAACATTATGCTGATACCTTTTGCTTTTCCCAAATACAATGTAGCCTACAGGTGTAAGTGACCTTTCATCAATCCAGTTGCAATGTATGAACTGTGAGATTTTAAAGGTTTTATAACAATGCTACATCTTCTTTGGCTATTCTACAATCTATTCACCTTTTCAGCACCAGTAGGCTACTTTCTGTCACACACACACTCAGGCATGCCAAACAAGCATACACAAAAGTTTCAAGAGTGGGGGATGGAGTAAAATATGGAGACAAATTGAAGTGTGATTTATTTTCGCGGAACGGATGTACAGGACTGAGCGGCGGTCATATTTTGTACCGCTATGCGGTACATCTAGTTTCTGAATACATCTGTGTGGGGTCCAGCTGCCTTGAGGCCATCAGGATGCGTGTGACCCCCCCTCCTCCCCCATAACCCTCTTGCCTCATGTAAAGTAGGGCTGCCTCACAGAACATGCAATAGGCTACCTATTGAACTTTGCTCATACACGCACAGACAGCACACACTGCAACACTACATCAGCCACACAGACCTTTCCTTTTTGTTTTCGTGTTTGTTTGTTTGTTTGTGTGTGTGTGCGTGTGTGTATGTGTGCATGCAATTCCAACTTATTTGATCAAATGGCCCATCCATATGAATATATTGTTCTTTGTTTGGCTTTTTCATTGGAATTCTATTCATATCTAGTATTTATTTGCTGTTAAATATTGTATAGGACTAGTGTACCCCCACAAACATTTAAGGGTAATTACAAACTAGCTTGTCACTTCATTTGTGCCAAAATGTCCAATGTTGTATGTTGTGTGATTAACCAGTATCAATATGGCTTGGAGTGACTAACATGATGCAAAAAAGACTTAGATCTAATTAAGTTTAATACACTAACAGTGTTTGGCATTTGCACTGGATGTGATATAATGCAGAGACACCATCAGATAAATAATGTATGTGTTTATTCTATCTCTTGGGTCAGGGCCTGCCCAGTCTCAGTGCAATACCAAGTCTTAAGAGTCAAAGTTTACAAACATGATTGTGACCTTAGAGAGACATTCAGAAGATTCTGGGCAGGCATGCGAGCACATTAGCTCAGGAGCCCAGGAAAGGGGGTAAGTGCACTGAGGAGCTGCAAGCACCAACCCAACCCGGAGGAAGAGTTGTATCCTACCTACAGCACTAACACAGAGGAGCGTGGTGATTATTCATGCGGATAAAACAGAAAATTGTTTAATTGGCTAATTTCGCAAGAGAGCCAAGTTATTTAGTAGTGGCAAGGTCAATAGTTTAAGAATTTTCACTCTATAATGGAAGGGCATATCAAGTGATCCAGGACTGTCGCACAAAAAGCTGTCAATTGTCAACCACCACATCCGGCTATCCATACACATACAAAGGCAAAGTCCACTCCTTGTTTGAATCCCACCTCTTATCGCCAGGCTACAGGGGTGTCCAAAGGCTCGGTGCCCTTCTTTTTGCCATGTACATCACCTCGCTAGGCCCGACTGCCTGCCCTCATGGCTTCTCCCATCACTGCAGTTCTTAGTACAGATCATGGTAGATCTCTCGACTACTGTAACACCCTCCTTACGGGGCTCCCGGCTTGTGCAGAGAAATAGCTACAGATGGTCCAACACGGTACATTCCCCTGGGGTTTATTTAGCTCCCCTGGACAACCTTATCAGCCTGCATGAAATTAAGTCACTAATGCTGGCCTACAAAAGAATTGCTTGGTCTAGTCCCACTTACTTAAATGCGGTCATAAAAGCATATTTTACCCCTTGGTCGCTGCGTTCCTCCATAGAATGTTGTCTGGCACCATCACCCCTACACATAGGGCAATCCAGATCATTCAGTCCAGACTATCCAGTCATTTGTAGTTCCCCGCTAGTGGAATGATCTACCAAGTGCTACCAGAGCAAGGGTGTTTCCTACTCCATCTTTAAGAACCTCTGGAAGACCCAACTGCCCCAGTTACAAGGCACGGGAGGCCTTCCAAAGCAAAACAAGTTATGTTTACTTGATGTCTACAAGTAATGCTTACTTAGAAAAGTTATCCGCTTTAAAGTTCACAGGCCAATGCCCTCAAAGTAAAGGCAAAGTTAGTTAAAATGGGGTTACCCTTACTTTGGGTTGTAACCAGAATATACACAGGCCAATGCCTTTGCATCTAACTAGAAGTGCAAAAAAAAGCAGAAAAAATGCAATGGCTTATACAGTTGCAACCATACAGTTATGGCATATGTGTAATTACAGTATGTACATTTGAGGCCTGGCAAGTCTGTGGTTGAGGTGAGAACTCTTTGATTGCTGCTTGGCGCATACGCTTAGCATCACTTGCCCTGGATGGCCTTGATGGATTTTTTTTTCCTACCACCCTCTGCAGTTTTTTTTCGGTATTCTGGTGTAACCTCCATGTTTCAATCCAGTGTTTGAAACCTGTCATGGAGACCATGTTTAACTAAAACAGCTGATTAAGTTTATCACATTAAATGTTAATTTAAATTATTTCTGACGGCCTGTGGGTGGCTTTCTCAGTCAATAAAGAATCAACTTAGCCTTTATTTCGATTGGCAAATTTATACAGTTTTAGGTAAAATATCAAAGGGCTTGAATACCTAGAATATTTGTTTCTGCTCAACATGGTCTGAGGCAGTGTTAACAAAAACTAAAAAAAAACTTAACATTACAGTGAAATAACATGTTGCTCTATAGAAACATGATATAATTTGGATCACATGTTGTTCCCAACTATATATATATATATATTCAGGGTTAAAAGACAAATAGGGTGTTCCAAGCACAAAAAAAAAAAAAAAGTATATTAAATTGTGTATTTTTTTATTCATTAATGTGCACAAATGTGTTACCTAGGTAAATATATATTTTTTCCTGAGCATTTTGATTATTTTGTGTTTTTAGCATTGTTAAAGACAAATAAACAACAATGGCGAAAAATGTCATTCATATTTTTTCCTGAAATTGTAACTAATTTATGAAAAAAAAAATACATACAGAAGGAACAATCTTAGCCATTTAAAAATTATGAGTTCAGTATATCTCTTACAATAGATTTTTAAAACACAAGAAAATGCTGTTACTCTGTTTTAAATTGTCTGCACCTTGTTTGCATTCTAATGTGTCTTGTGATTTTGTTAGTTTGTATAAAATAAGTTTTTGCTAATGCCTTCTATTCTATTTAAAAAATCAATCAAACTCCATTTTATATAAAACAGGCATGGTTTCTCTTACAGTCACATGAAAAAATATATAATATGAATTGTAATAGTTATTTTAAGCAAAAGTTTCTGTTGTACTGTATGACGATTTTCTGTTGTACTGAATGACATCCTCCAAAGTGTCCCGTTATGCTTCTTGGTAATATTTGGATGTTTTAACTTTAACGTCTTACACATACAGTAGCTCCTTTAAAGTAGCAGTAGTAGAATGTAAATATGCCACACCAATGGCAAGTATGAGTTATGGTATTACTACATAATGAAAAAAAGTAAGGCAAACAGAGGTATACTTGTTCAGAAAAAGCATCATCTTTATTCTGAAGTAAAACAAGAGACTTGTTGCTGTTAAAACAGCATTTCAATATGAAAACATTGTTACTGAACTTGTAACAACTCTTAAGGCACCAGAACACATTTAAGGAAACAGATTTCTTAAAAAAGAATCAATTGAAGTATGAAGTAATTGAAGTCTCATAACATGTGAAAAAATGTGGTCTAATGTGGAATCATTTCAAGTATGTTTCAAGATGTTAATATGTCATGTAAAATAACTTTCAGCATTTCAAATATTTGAAAAAATGTAGTATAATGTCATTTCAATCATTTCAAGTATGTTTAAAAAATGTAGTGTAATGTCACAATGTCATTCAATCATTTCAAGTATGTTTCAACATGTTAGTATAAAATGTGCAATAACTTTCAGTATTTCAAACATTTAAAAATATGTTAGTGTTTAACTAGTTAAAAACAGCTTTTTAATATCAAAACAGCCTTGGGCTTTAACTCTTAATTCATCAGAACAGAAATTCAGTACTGTGTAGAGATAGCATTTCTAATGGGTGTCTAAGGTTTATAACATTTCAGTTCATGAACTGAACAAATGTTTCCCAGTCCTTTTCTGCTAACCTTGAGGCTCTATTTGAAGATGGCTCAGGTTCTCATGATAACAAATTTGACGCCTGTCTTGAAGTAGTAAATTTCATCTGGTGGACTTGGCCACACAAAGTTATTTCTGTTTCCCTTTTGTAGCATGCAGCTAATTTGTACCTCATCTCCTACAGACAGCAGTACCTGCCCAACTTAATGGCAGGTCCTCGTGCTACTGCACAATAACAAATTTGCCATTTAAATTTTCAGCAGTTGCCAGGGCAGGGGCAGAGACTGCTTCAGCTTGTGGGCTGACCTCTACTTCTCTGTTAAAATTAATCTCTGTTGGTGAATCACACACACAGGTGGTGTTGGTGCGGGAGCAGAAACATGATACTTCTCGGTGCCAAAATTTCCCAGGTACCTTTGTGGTGATCTGATGAACTTTCAGTGTGCCTTTAACAGGAGGCAACTTCTCAGGGACCGCTTCATCATACTTGGCCACATCACTGTCAGCAATCCAGAAGAATTTGATTGTAGACTCCTTGTCTCGCAACACTTTGTATAGATCTTCTGGGCACTGTATGTCTCCACCCATTCTTACAACGTTGTCAGCACACCTTTTGACCGCACCACCCACACCATCGGGTGCACCTTTTCCATGATTTTTTCAGAAAAATTCCAGGTAACTTCCTGAAACCCAAGGAGAAAGGGAACTGTGCTGATCAAATAGAAATTCTTATTTCTGTATTGGGTTAAAGGCCCGTCACTCATGAAGTGTACCACAGACACCAATGGATTTCTCTTCTTCAAATCTTCCAAAACAGGTTGCAGATGGGCCCAGACTGCCCGCTCATCATGCCGCAGACTCTTTGAAATTGTGGCGTAGGACTGGGTCTCCTCTTTGGTATAAACCACACTTGTGTGGATGGTGGCTTGTTGTCTGCTTCCTCCAAAATGGAACGATTGCACTTCAGTGCTGAGTTTGCAGCCATAATTTTCAGAAAAAATCCATATGGACTACAGCCTCATTTTCAAAAGTGTCTCCTTTAAAGTCCTGCACTGCGCTACTTGGTGTAACCAGATGTACTGGTGTTTTGCTGAGAGCATCAAGTTTTCTGTTCAGAAGTAGCAGGAGTTCAGTCCATGTTCCAGTGTGTGTTTTCTTTAGTAAGTGTGTGAATGTGCGGTCGTCTTCTACAGTCTTTTCTCTTTCCCACTGCTGCCACTGAATTTCTCTTCGATCTTCAGGTAGGGTCATTTCGATTTCATTATAACAGCATTTGGAGCAAAGACGGTACATGCATTGTTTTTTGTGTGTGTCACACACAATTGCAGATAGCATCTCGGATGTGCTTTTTGTTTTCAAAAGGCCATTTTGATAGAATTTATTCAGAAGAAGTGCCACATTTTCGTGGTCGATACAGGCACAAGTGTTTCGATCACTAGTCTTAGGCTCAGTGACGAAATGGCCATGAGCGGTAAAATTGTCTGTAAGACACAGAGTTTTGTGTCCACCTCCGAGATGTAAAGCGCATGGAGCTCTTTCATTGTTTTAGTAAGGACACGCCTCTGTGTTCTTACCTTGTTTTTGGTTATTGTGTCTTTTTTTCCAGGCAGAAGGCGACTGTTCTCATCTCTACAGAGGAATGAGATCACACTCTCTTTCCTTTGTTTAGCCTTCAACACCATCTCACTCCTAGCTACTTTTTCTTTTGCTTTTCTAGTCTTTTTTGACCTTTTCAAAAGCTTATTTAATGTGTTGCACCTTTGTTTTGTTTGTGACAGTTGTTTTTGAAGAGCAGCAAGTTGTTTATTCAGATCTCTCTTCTCCTTTTTGAGTTTTTTAAAGCGCATTGGTAGTCTTTCTGGAGTGGAAGAAGCCAGAGGAGCATTCACCACATGTGTAGGGGACAGAGGCCTTTGTTCCACCTCTTGTAGTGGTATTGGTTCAGGCTCCGGTATATTAACAATGTTTTCAGGTGGTGCTTCAAATGAATCTGGGGTGAGGTCAAGCACCGCTTTTGCTTGCTTTTGTTTCTTTCTGAACTTCTTCTGAGTTTCTCTCCAATGTTCTCTTCTTTTTTCAGCATCAGCTGCAGAAACATCTTTAATTGAAGGGTGATCTGGATTTCTGCCATTGAGAGCTTGTTTTCTTCTATGATAGCTAAAATGTTAGGAGGCCATAGGCCTAATTAGAATCATGCAATACAAGACAAAATAATTTGCATAGAACATGTAAATGATCAAATAAATCATCAATCCTTTCAAACACATTATACACATAAAACCGTTAAAATACATATGACATTTGCAAAAAAGCATCATGTTTGTCTTACACCTGTTCTCTTCATTTACTCCTGTTTAGAGACTCTTCCTTTAGCTGTCCTACATTAAAATGTACTTAACACACTTTATTCATCTTATTTCAGGACATTACAATCACCTTTCTTTTCTCTTTGCTAGTTTTTCCTCCCTGAGAACAGGATTTTCCTTCAATTTCTGTCTGTACCTAGCTGATCTCTCTTTAACAGATAAGGGCATCTATAAAGAAAAACATAAAAATATTAATATTTATTGTTCAAATTGCTCTTATTAAGAAAGTCTAAAATGGAATAATGTGGTATTATTATTTTAAAATGTAAAAAAGTTAGTCATTGTCAATTTAGGGCAAATTCTGTTGCACTGAATGACTGTTGTGGTACTGAATGACAGACATTTTACTTCAGCACATTTTACAGTTAGCCCAGTGATTAGCCAAAGCTAACACTGACCTTAGCTTAATGACATTTCTACAGTTATTCATATTTAAATGTTAATATCCTTGTTTGTTTACAGAAATGACTGCAATATTACGTTCTCTGTGTTGTACTGTATGACACTCCGTTTTGTACTTTGATGTGCCATGACAGTAAAAGGAGATTTTTATCAAATAATTTTGAAATATACTGACCTTGCATGTGTGATGAAGGGTCCACAGGGGTCTTCTTGTGATGTCATAATTGGTCACATGACTGCAGCAACTTGATTTGATTTCAAAATAAGGGTCTTTATCAAAGTTGTACTGAATGACAAATGAAGATTGCGGAAATGGGGACTGAAAGTGTCTTAAATATTATTAATATTAAAGAACACATCTGATGGAATAAAAATTAATATATTACACATGACTTTTGTACAAATATGCCAAAGCAGAAAATATTAAGTTTTACTGTAGATTAATTTGTTTTTTTTTTTATGTTTTAATCCTTGAAGAGGTAGGAGGACAGTTATGCTTGAATGACATTTTGGGGGTTTCAGGGGCTATTTTTTAAATAATTATGCATTTTCTGAAAAAAGTATGTTAAGTTTCAGTAAACATGTACAATGTGTGTAGATTGAAGGTATGTCCACTCATATAAATATATATATTTTAATATTTATTAAGTGGGGACACCAAAATGTTGTGTCTCGTCTTTGACCCATATATGGTAGCGTTCGCGTTTGCCTAATGCTATCCTCATGCACTAGTAGAAGTTAATAGACAAGCTGTACCGTGCAGATTTAAAAAAAAAAAAAAAAAAAAAAAAAAAAAGACGTGTCCTAACATTTGATTAGCCATCTTGCCATAAATTCTCTGAGTGATTTGGTCGCCTCGATTGACAGTGATAGTAACAAACTTAGCAGAGAATGCGCTAGTTACAATTTCGGCGTGGTTCATGATGCTACACAGATACAGAGTAAAACATGTAGTGAAATTGCATTGGAAGAGACCTAATCTCTCCTTTGAAATATACCTTGAATGTTAATCCTCATTTTGTAAATTGCTTTGGATAAAAGTGTCTAAATAAATAAATGTAAATTCTACCACCTTGGCTAGTCATCTGGCCAGTAAGATCTATTGTTTACCCAAGGAGCAAGGATAAGTCATAAATAGGGCAGGTCATAAGTAGGGTTGGGTATCGTTTGGGTTTTATCCGATACCGGTGCTAATTCGATACTTTTAAAACGGTGTTTTAAACCGGTACTTTGTTTTTAAAATGTTTTAAATTAAAATGGTCTAAAGCATGAATTGCTTTTTTTTTATTGACAAGACAAATTTGAACATGAAATTGAACTATTCAATTTACTATCACTATCTCATTGCTCCTACGAATAATACATTTAAATGTTAAAACAGCTTGCAATGTTTACAGCAGCTAAAAAAAACAATTTTGAGTTACTGGCATGAGAACTTGAATTTAGTCAGCAACTGGATGATAAATGTCAGATACATGGCTCTGCTTTCAAGTTTACCCAGTGTAGGCGGTTTGCCATAAGGTATGTTAAAACCGCTTGCCATTCAAGTGCCAGGTCATGGACAGCGGCATTTGCAAGCAAATTAATCTAACAGAGACTCTACTTTCCAGTTAATTTAGTGTGTCCCCAAATGCTTCAAGAAATGTCATGTCTTAATCTATAACACGCAATAGTTTTGAACATGTTAGGCTACATGTCGGTGTTGAAGTGTTTAGATTCCCAGCGCTAGCCTAGTAGGCATTTTAACAGCAACTATGGCTATGCGCTAACACCAGTCAGCTGATTTTAATGAACAATAACGTATATGGAGATGGTTTCGTAAGCTCTTTGACAGCTCAGTGACATCAGGTATGTAACCTAAACCTACATTATTATGTTTTTGCCAGCTAACTTTTAACATGATCTTCATATTCATTGTGATGCTATATGGGCCTCATGCACATGAAAGATTATCATGTTATTATGTTGTTTAGAACACACCGTGAAAGTTCACCTTACAACTTTGCTGATAACATTTCCAATAAATGCCAGTTAGCGCATTAGCAAGGATAACTGCTTGTGTGTAGTTAGGCCCACTGCTAGATTTTGACAGGAGCTCGCGATATCGCTTTAAAGTAAGCTAGCTACTTGGGCTCACGCAAGCTGTCAAACACTGTCCACTCGCCTATGTGGTGCACCCCTCTGGTTTATACATCCAGTGTTTATGTTAGCTAACTGTATCTGGATGTGTTGCTATCAGAGCAAGTCGTTAGAGATGGCGCATGGCATGCAGTGATGCCTTGTATAAAATAAAATAAATAAATAAATAAATAAATAAATAAAACGCTATTTAAGCACCGAAATCCATGTTGTTATTTGATGCAGTTACTACCGTTTACGTCGGCACCGGTGCCATATTAGAACCGTGTTTCGGTGCCCATCCCTAGTCATAAGTCATCAGACAACACAAAGGTGAACGGCTGCTGAGTGGGATGAGAAGGAATGGGAGAACCAAACAATGCCGCCCACTATATTACATATTTTGTTCCATCACTTCAAGGTGAAACGATAAAAACATTTTCTCCAAATGCAAACCGGGCTGTAGGGAGTTGAAATGACTTGTGAAAATGTGAAATTGGTGTGTTAACGCGGTGCATCAGTCAAGGAAGTACTCGGAACAGGGTTTTTTCCCCCTGCGGTCTAATTGTAGTGCTGAGTGGCAGACAGATAAAGGAAGGAGTAGTTTCAAGGCACCACATACAGTTTTGTGGGAGAGTTTTCAAATATCAGTTGCTACATGGACAAAGAGGTTACCGCAGGTCTATTTCACTCAAAAACATATTAACTCCTACAGCAGAGAGAGAAACCTGAAAACACAAAGTGTTACTATACACCTACAGGAGCAGAAGGGATGATGCCAATCTTTAACACACACACTCATGGTTATATGACTGTCTGATGACCCCTAGTGGTAGGATGATGAAATCAAGGCATAGTTTTAGTTTTTGTTTTTTAATTTACAAATATAAAAACACATTCTTTTTTATTGAGCACAAGACCTCTCTCAGAGATATAATTTTCATGGCTAAAACAGACAAAAAAGCTTAAAGCTCATTCTATTATTAAGAATCTACAACCTTCGACACAAAAGCTGTGATACTTGACAACTTTGACAAGCTTTAAATAAGAAGGTTTTGAGGGTAAAATATTAAAGACCAACTTTACAACAGTCTGTATCCTGTACAAGTGATGGCTCTGGTTTAAGAGTCCTCCGTTATATTTGCAAACATCCGATGATACCAGAGAATGGCGGGCACTGGAGTCAGGTTACGGATGCTGTACGACTGCCCTGAGAGGAAGAGGGGAGATGGGAATAGAGACACAAGAAAGACAGCTCACGTCAGACCAGTTTTACTTCACAGATTCAAGAGAGGCTGTGTAATGAGAGAGAGCGGAAACCTGCTATTCAGTACTGGTTTGGTCTTAGACTCTTCTCGGTTCACATGAGGACTACTGGACCAAGCAAGGTTACTGACCTATCCAGGGAACTTCAACAGTAACCACTGATCTCTAGCAGAATCCATATTGAGCACCTATTACATAACCTTTTAGAGATCATCAGCTACTCTTGGAGTCACCTTCGAGGTACAGCGAGCAAGCAAGTAAAACTGAAACAGACAATGTTTTCCTGAAACAGGAAATTTCCTTCCCAATCAGCTATTTGTTGCTTGTTGTATCTAACTTGTTGGTTTGTGAGAAGTTGAACTTTGCCCCTTCTCACTATATCTTTAGACTTTAAACTAATAAAACTTTTCGGTGAAGCACTTCAAGTGCGGGAAAGGGAGAGACTCCACTCGGTTGCACACACGCATACAGTAGCCTACATGCACCCATACGCACCTTCACCCGCCACATCTCCCTGGCTTATAAACGGTGTTGTGTGTTTGTTTGAAGTATTGTTTCATGTTGTGTAAAGTATGTTTGGTGTACAGTTTGTTTAATCGTTGGTGTCGGGAGTTTTGCCGCCAGCTCGGCGTTCATTCACGCGTCAGACCAAATGTTTGGTCTGCAACGATTTTTCTTTAGTTTTGCCCAAAGCTGTGTTAATAATAATGTCTTTCTTTGTCCCCGGTAACTTAAACACATAGTGTGGTACCCACGGTCATTCCCATTCACCATTTGCATTTGCTGTATAACGCCTGCAAACTGGTATACTCACAACACTTCCTTGTGCTCCGGCTTCCTGGCTACTGCGGAAGCGTGCTTCGCGTTGGGACAGTGCTTTTACCAACATCCAACAAGGGGAGGGAGTGGGGCATTGTGATACAGGGGTGTTTGCCTTGTCTGTTTCTCTTCTTGTTATTATTATGTATACTGCTCAAAAAAATTAAGGGAACACTTCAATCATACACTGGATCGGTACTCTAACACTGTTTGGTTCTGAGCACAAGTAAAAACTTTTGAAGCGAGTGTTTTATTTTGCAAGAACTGTCAGACATTCTGTGAAAGTAGTTTGAGAATGGAGAAAAGGGTGGAAGGTTTCAAAAAATGTGTTTTAACAATTGTGAGCAGTATATGTGGGGAATATTGGTTATGGTAATTAACATGTATTTTTGTAGTACTATGCACCATTGTCATTATGTATATATTTGTAATACTTAGTTAATTTGTTAATAGTGAATGTCTGGTAAAGTAGTTACCTATTTGGGTGGTTTGAGCCAATATCCCCATTTGGGCTAATTTAGGACAATTAGTAGGGTTATTTAAGAGCAGTACCTCAGTTCCCCTGGAGAGCAAAGATAGAGCAGCTCTCCTGTTGTGAGGCAGAGATTTAGCGTTATGCTCTGTGTAAATCTGGATTATTGATGACTGGAATACTGAACTTATTTTTGGTTTGTTTGTTTAAAAGTGTTTTTTGTTAAATAATAGCCTATTGCTTTCTTTTTGCAAGTTTTTTTTGGTTATTTAATAAATAGAGTTGCACCACTTAAAACCTCTCCTGCACCTCCTTTTCCACCTACAACCCCAAGCTCACCTCCCAACTGGTGGGCTGGCTGCCTCGGTCGCTCACATGATTCTACTGGAAAACCAAATCTGCCTTCATCAGAATAAAAAGGCATTAAATGTTACATACCTCGAGGGACTACGAATGCTTGCCCGGGAATGTAATCAGACTTGAGATCGTTGATTTGGACGCGCACAGAACTTGTATATACATTAAAACCTGCAAGAAGAAAAAAAAACAAAACACAAAACGTATTCACTCAAAACAAGTCTGCACGTGACGATCATAAAGATCTCCATTGATTCAAGCGGTTTGCTATTGTTGCCATTGTCAAGGTCGTCACGCGGCCACCAGTTAAACATTACCTGCTGGGATATACAGTGAAGCAGAATATGCGTTAAGATAACAGGAGATAAAGAATTTTCCCCCTCCTAACAACCCTTTTATCACCCCTGGGATTTTATAACCAACAGAGTGTGGTGACAGACACGGCACTTGAAATCACATTCCTAATCCAATTCCCAGGGGTTGGTGTTGGGGTTAGGTAAGGTTATGTTTGAGGGAAGATCTCTGACCCGAGGATGAACTCACTGTGGTCGTGTGCTGGTCCACCTGGGCCGGCTTGTGCATGTAGGAGCCCAGCAGGATCTTGCCGTTGGCGTAGGAGTTGCACACCAGGTCGAACTTGTGGCCCAGTGCCCTGCCCTCGTGCGTGTACCAGTGGAAGTGGTCGGCTGTGATGAGTTGACCGTTATCTGCGCAGGTGGCAACAGTATTAGACACTACAATTAAAGGGCAAGGTGTGTGGACTATGGTCTACATGCATACAGACATCCCCACCACCCTCATTACACAAGCATCTACAGCCGCAGCTATAAATCCCGTGAGGGTCCATCCATCTGGACTCTCAGGGCTGCTCTCTAATCCACACTGATCATTACTGGTTATACAGCATTTTCTAGTAACACATTGAGAACACCTGACTTTCTGTGAGGACGAGCCCTTGAGAGCGATGATATGAGGAAAATAGCTAGGGATTTATTCGTGCTGGTATAGTACATTTGATATCATCCCCTCATGTAAAATAATAATGAGGTTTTATGGTTAATGGAAATTACATTTCATTATAATTAGAAGACTCATTCAACACCACACCTCAAAACTACAACTTTTTACACTGCATAACTATATGCCATGTGAGGGTTAACTCAGCAACAGCCCACACTACTGAACACTTGAAGCCCTCAGATCCAGATATGCACCAGAGGGTCCTATTCCATTTTACCTGACACTGTCAAATTATGTGGCATGGTAATACATTTAAGACGCAGGACACAAGTGAGCGCAGGGTAGGTAAAGGATATCCCCATGGCTGAGGCAGGAGTCAGAACAGAGCTGACAGCTGTATGATTGGTACAGCAATACATTTCCCTTCATAAAATCAACAACAGAAAAAAGATATATTATTGTATGGCATTACATTTGACGTTGGTCCTCCACACTTCTCTGAGCCAGTAGGTGAGGTTCTTCCAGTCGTCAGGACTTAGGGTTAAAGGTCGGAGCAGAGGCCCACAGATGTCTCCCTCCGACAGAGCCATTGGGACCAGCAAGGTCAACGACATGTCTGCGAGAGACGGCAGAGGAGAGAGACTCAGCTAAGTTAAAACAGGAAGCTGAATAAACACACACACACACACACATATTTAAACTAAATACAAGCATGGCAAACCCTCAACCAGCACTGTGAAAAAAGTGTATGGCTTACTTCGGTCTTCCTCCTCCTCCTCCTCCTCCTCCTCCTGTAGTTGAATCATTGAGGAAGGTCCGCTTTTTAAACCAGGAACACTATTTAAATGAAAAGTTGGAAACGTGTGATTCTATTGTATGTCAAAATCTATTTAAAATATGCATATGCAAATATGCAAATATGCACTGATTTAAACATGTATATTGGGATAAAGAAAGGGGAAAAAAACTGACATTAGGTAAGAAACTGTTTTGAAAAGCTATGTGGAAAATAAAGAGCAGATTCAAATATACCCGAGATTTTGTGAGGGCCAGTCTGAAGCAGGAAGCACGTCTCCACTCTTCAGTCGAACGACCGACTCGAGGCCAACAGAGTTCGAAACTTGGACGCACACTTCCTGGTGTCCATCATCAGAGTTCAGCCGATCTTGGCTGCTGGCGTCCATGGACGTGTGGTCATTCGACCTGTTACTACTGTCCTCCAGAGAATTCAGCAAGTTCTTGCGCACTTTCTGCACGACCGCGTTCCTGCCGTGAGACTTGCCCGCCGAGTATAAGGCGCCGAAGGATGCCATGGAACCTTTGAGAGTTTTAGGCGTCCCCGCGTGTCGCGCCAGCGGCTTCTTCGCAAGTTGGTTGCGGGGCTTCCGAGAGCCGCTGCCAAGCTTCGTGACCCTTTGCCGGCTGAGGTGGAGCTCTGCCGCTGGCATGCCAGGGGTGGGCACTCGGGCCCTGGGCTCTGGGTGTGGGTGTGGCGGTGACGGCGACGGGACAATGTCCGCCTCTGGCTCTGGCTGAGGCTGCTGCTGGCTTTCCCACCATTTGCCGGGGAGTCTCCCCCGCTGTCTCCCTCCCATTCTTCCCTGCGGCTGGGGAGCATCGGCTCGGCTAACGGTTTTGCTGACATGCAAGCTCTGTACTGGCTCAGCAGGAGCGTCTGTAAAGCAGAAGCACCAGTGAAAGAGTTCAATACTACAGTTGTATATATTCAAAGCCATGGAGACATAAGCAAAAGTGAGATGTGAATGTTGCTACCTAAATGTCTGCACTATAATTGTATTTGCATGCAAGATTTGTATTCTTACTATAACATGATATCCTAACTGCAACCGAGCAAGCAACTGTAGCATTAAATGCTCTCTGTCTACACCCTCCTATTGTGTCAAATTTCTCGTTCAAAATAGCAGAGCAACAGGAGTGACAGAAAAAAACTAGATGTTTTGTCGCAACATTCGACAAAAGTTCTACTCAAAACCATGCATCACCCTGCACATCACTGCTTCGCATTGTAGAGTCAGGACATTCCAACTGAAAACAACTCTATTCTCCTTCTGTCAGTACTCATAGATGGAACACATTAAGCTCATATTAGCAACATATGTACTACACTATGCTTGTGCACAGGTGTGTTAGCTTGGGCTAGTTTTGAAAAGCCAATGTCAAGTGTTCTTCCAGATGGTATGAAATCCTGCACGTCCACTGGCACTTAAGGGCCAAAACTCAACAGCACTGTTATAGCAAGAACAACAAATGCAAAAGGTAAAGGTGAGTGAGTAGGATTTAGCAGAAACGCTCTGACACAAAGCAACAAGGACTCGCAGTGTTTGAGGATTGAACCTATGCTGATTGCTTACCAATGGTGTCTGCTGCTTGACCATACCCAAGCACATACAGATAGAAGATGGACAGAGAGAGATTTTGAGAAAGATATTCTCTGACAGCTCACCTGATAACATATTGACCTGTAGCTCTGATCCAGCTTGGTCAGACTCTAGTCCAGCTGCGGCCTCCTCCTCCTCCTCCTCGAGTTGATTGGGTGGAGCAGACATAGCCTCTTCCTGTGGCCTCTTCCGTCTGCCTTTACCAGTCTGGGGCCTCTTCTGGTCAGCCAGGCCTTCACCTTTCTCTGTCTAGATTTCAGAGTTGCCTTCCCGTCCGTTGGCTGTCGAGGCGACTTGGCTGTTGTTCTTGTTCCCTTCTCTATGACATCAGCGGAGACTTGCTCGAGGGATGCAGCGGCCTCCTTTTTCTGCTGCCTTCCTGTTTTCTTCGGCATCTTCCCATTTTTCCTTTTGCCGTTTTTAGGCCTCTTCGGAGGACTGATGTCGTTCTCATCCTGCGTCTCTGGGTTGACCGCCCACCAGTTTCCGGGCCTGTTCCTCCTGCGTCTGCCCACAGTAGAGTAGCCGCTAAGGTCCTGCGAAGGGTCTTGACGTCCAGGCTTAGAATAACCTGAGAGGAAGGAGGACGCCAGAAGCACAGGGGTCAGACTGGTAGAAACTCAGGGTTGCTTTTATGCCAAGGATAGAATACACAACATTTAACAACCTAAAAGTAATATTGTGTAGCTTTTTCCACATTTCACTGAATCGTCTCAGAACTTTTATGTAATCCATTTGATCTGATCTATTATTCTTCTAAATAATCCTACATCATCTTGTCATTTTTTTATTTATTTGGACACGTGGATGCTCTTGATACTATTGATATAGTTGAACTAATTTAAGCAGAACAAGACAAATCAACATGGTTTGCTTGTCTTGCTTAAAAACACACACACGATCGGCCATGGTCAACCAAGCCAGTTGTGGCTATGAACCCTGGACAATGTGAGTGGCTCTCACCTGTGGCGTCGGCCTCATCTCCTCTGTGAGGAGAGTGGGGCTGTGCGAGGGCCTGGTCTGTGTCTCCTTTCACTTCCTCAGACAGCACCGGAGTTGGTCTCTTCTTCTTCTGGGTCACATTGCTCTCTTTCTCTTTCTTCTTTTTACTTTGTGCCTTCTGGCTCTTCAGCGACACAGCTGCAGGTGCGGTGGAGGGAGATTTGGCTGTGTTTTCCAGTCCCGTGGATGCAGCTTTGCTTGTTTTTGTGTCCGATTTCAGCTCTGGAGAGTGACTGACCGCATACATCTCTGATGTCCGGCATAGTTTCCTCTTTTTGCTCAGGAAAGGCTTTTCCTGATTAAGAGCCCTCTTACTGGCTGTCTTTGTAACTGCAGAAAACAATGTTCACATAAGTACTATAATTACAGCTAGAACATTCACCAGTATAGTCAAGTTTTTACATTGCAGGTTTATATGTGTATTTGTGTTTGTTGTGTTATGGTTGTATAAGCTACTGGTTGCCTACAATTTCCCTCGGGATGAATAAAGTATTTATCTATCTATCTATCCATCCATCTATCCAACAGAAGAAATCATGGCTCATCAACCACTCTACTGCTAGCAGCATGAAGAGTCAGCCAACAGTGCAACATCTCCTTACCATTCAATAGCCTTGACACATCATATTTTTCATTTTGCAGTAAAGCACATGCACACATAGGCAACACTTTACCTGTCTGTTGTGGCACCTCCATTAAGGATGACGGGGATGGACTATTACCATAGTCTCCATGATCATCCTCAGCAGCTGCAGGACTTTGGGCTTCTGATATGGGCTTTGCTGGTCTTCTCTCAGGCCTTTTGGATGCCATGTCAGCATCAGCATCAGCACCAGCATCCAATGCTGTGAGAGGCTCTGCAGCAGTAGCTAATGCTGCAGGTATTTGTCTCTCTCTCTGCTTGCCTGTCTTCCTCAGAGCAGCCGGTGCTTTGGATGAAGCCTCCGCTGGAACTCCCTTGGCTGTGCGACCTCCGACCTCGCAGAGCCCCTCGAAAGATCCTCCTTCTTCAGGCGCTGCCCTCAATGCAGTCTGTTTGCTCTGCTTGCCCCTCTTCTTCTGGACAGCGGAAGCTTTGGCTGGGGGTTCTGATGTGGGAGCTGCCCCTGCTGCCTTACCCCCAGCTCCAGGCTCATTCTCTGTTCCAGACAGAGCTCCATCTGCAGCGTCGCTCCCCGTTTCAGCCTGGACCTCGGCCTTCTTGCTGGGCTGCCTGGCTGGACGGCTGGTCTGGCTCGGAGTCTTCGGCTTGAGGCTGAAGAGCAGCGGAGCGTCGTCCTCAAGGATAAAGAAGTCCTCGTCCAGCTCCTGCGGTGACGGGGCCCTGGCGGGTGTCGGCACCCTGGCACTGCAGGACACAAGGTGGTTCAGCAGGTGCCCTGGGATCATGCTCTGCAGAAGCTGCTTAGATGACGCATTACTGAACTAACACTGCAAATACCATTGGTTTTAGTTAACCATATTAACTATAAATAAATTTTTTCAACAGCATAAATGCTGATATTCTGAATTGCACATATGCCACGTACATAGTAGGTTGATCGTGATACTGATAGGCCCCCACCCCCAACAGGTCTCTAAACTACATTAACCCCACCTCACCTCTCTATATTCCTTGGCATCAAGAACTCTCTGAGTTTCTTCTGGAAAGATCTATCGTCGGCCACGCTAAATGCCTTCAGGCTGGAGTCCGGCTCCTTAATAACTGCAGTCTGAGTCGAAACCACAGGTGACACCGAGGAGCCCTGCTCCTCATTCCTGAAGGAAGGAAAAAGACAGCAAGCCATATATGAAATGTATAAAGGGC
This sequence comes from Alosa alosa, assembly GCF_017589495.1. Classification (NCBI taxonomy): domain Eukaryota; kingdom Metazoa; phylum Chordata; class Actinopteri; order Clupeiformes; family Clupeidae; genus Alosa; species Alosa alosa. Next base: position 20,113,545 of record NC_063204.1, read on the forward strand.
CATACAAATCCATAACACTATACGATACAAATAAAAGAAAAAGAAAATAGGAAATAAAATAGGAAAGGACAAAATGCAGTTTAGAGTTGGATTAATTGTGCACACAAGCACATCCATTGAGATGTTGCTACTTTAACTACAATTGCATACACATTCTATGCATGGAATCAAATGTTGTAGAAAAAATATGACATAACAAATGACACAACAAATCATACTGAAGCGGTCATGCTTATGTATGCAAAGGTGAGATAAAAAACCTAAGTTCTCACATTTGCATCTCTGTCAGAGTGTGATTTTCCAGTGCACCAGGCAAATTCTTTTCCTCAAGATTAACATGGCTTCTGGTGGTCGGTGGGCTGTGGTCAAAATAAAAACATCTAGAAATGAGATTCTGGATAGAGATCATAGATAAACAATTAAACAGACAGAAGATGATGCCTAATATGTTAATGACTTGAGTGAACACTTAATAGTCTTACGTGAGTGTTGGGGACCTGTCTCCTTGCTGTGTTTTAACACCCAGTGTAAATCTCTTTGGTGGGGTCAGAATGAGCATCTCACTGCATGCGATATGGACAAAGTCAAAACCTGACCAAACTAGGAGGGGTATTTACACACACACACACACACACCATTATGTTGTTCTTACTGAAGTGAGGCCTCCCTGGCTAGGTCCCCTGTCAGGATAGAAAGGGGCTTGTCCATGTTGCCTTCGATGGGATCCTCATTGTCGTAGGGAAAGAGCAAGGCCGATGCCAAAAGCTTTGCTTCAACTTCATCCTCATGGATACTCGACGCCACAATGATGGGGCTGGAAGTCTTTAATGGGGCACTATCTTTAAATGGACACTCTGCATAACAACACAAACATCTCTCTTAGTTGTGGCTGATGCAGGACTAAAATGAATTAAAGGGTGTGGTGTCAAACACACATTCAAACAAAATAGACATTTAAAAATATACGATTTCAAAACAAATCCGAAAACATAGTACCTTTACCCGTTAACCCAGCTTCCCCTATGTTTTTTTCTTCTGTTGGAAGGGCAACACATTCTTCTTCCTGCTAAGATATGAGTGGCTGTAGTAACTATGATGACTCTACTGCTTTAATTCAGAGACAGATCAAATTCATGCATAGCCACAAGCTGACCAGAGGTTACATAATACATACTGGTGCCTCTTCCTCTGGTAGTAAGGGGGATGGAAACCCACTATCCAGTTTGGTTTTAGATGTACAATCTGCAAGTAAAAGCAGCACTGTGTTTACATTAACGCTATATCGAGGTCATATCGATGACATGACTCAAATACGAGTTGACTGGGCTAGGCCCACCAACATTAATGTAACATCTGTAGAAGACAGCAATAGATTGTCTCACCCAAAAAAGCATCGATGTCACCTACTGAAAATACATCCTGTATCCTTGGAAGCGCCCTATAACAGAAAGACACCTCAGTTCACTCATGCTGTAGCCTACCATTCAGTACAGTAGCGAAACCCTAATGGCTGACAATCAGTTTTAATTTACTTGGAAGAATACATTGTGTGAACATAAGCTGGTGTTACCTTTCGTCGTCTGTGAAGTATCTCAGCTTCTTCCTGCCTTTGATCTACAAGTATGTGAAATTAATTGAGATAACGTTAAGGCTGCAACTACGCTACATCACCTATCCACTGTTTAGGTGGTGACGTTAACGTAGCTGCTAGCTGCAACAGAAGACTGTGTTTGATGTAAAGAAGGGCGAATGAATAAGAAGGAATCTGGGGCATATTATGAACGTTATATTCAGTCTTTAGGATATTCACACATTGGTATTTAACAATAGTGAACTAATTCGCTAATGGCTAAGTAATGCTAGCCAGAAAACGTTTAGCCCGAACGTTACCGCTAACGTACCATGACAACATAAGGTTAACATTACGCATATAGCAAAAAGTAACAGGCTTATCAAACTACAAACTCAAATAACTAAAAACGTTTTTGAAATGTAACTCCTTACCAAGTGTGACGTTTTGCTTTCCATTGTTGGAAAAAGTTTCCTACCAGCTAACCAAACTCAATTAAGCTAGCTTTTAGCTGCCCGCCATTTCCGAATTAGCACATAACGTTAACGTTAGACTGCTCCTTAGGTTAGCTATACATTTTGTTATCGCTACAAATAATATGTACAGTAAAATTCCACATTAGTAACACATCCATTAACGTTCAGACCAAAGGTTTAGTCACCACTAAAAACAAACATCCACTTAAGTGAAATATATTTATATCTAATATCTTCCGTTTATGAATACAAACAAAGCCAACTAGTCTACGCCTCCTAGCTACTCGCGCCCGTTTTTTCCAATCTTCTTCGTCAGCTGCCTCCAAAAGGCATTCAAAACAATGTAAACGCAATATCTCCTCCTACTGGACACTGACTGAATTTTTTGATCGACTGGGATGAAAAGATCAACAAGCCATAAACAATTGTATGTATTTATTAAAGACATCAACACCATAATGTAAAAAACATGGTTAATTTACAGGCATTAAAAAAACTTTTTAATAACCAAATCAGGATCAGTGCTTTCAACCTCCATGAGCTGCCCCAGAGTGAGTGCACCATGTTTATTATGTTAGGTACACTGTAGTGCAAGCAGTTCGTAGGTCAGAAATATATAGATAGTTCAATGTTTCAATAACATTACTTTAATAATAGTTACAGTACAATAACAGTTCTGTAGGTAATTAGTAAATTCAGTGCATCACAGGAAAGGACCAATCATGCAGTAGAAATGAGAAAACACCGGAGCACACAGACGTTCAATTTGCTCAAAAAAGGTCCAAAACCAGAGTCTTCCGCTTCAATTCTGCAGCCATAGTCACACACACATATACATCCTTCAGCACTTTTGTTAATTTAAAAAAAATAAATTATGTTTATATACAAAAATAGCCTAACTGCATAGGCACACATTCTTTTGTGTCTTAGACAAGGCTTTAATTTGGCCCATAAAAACGACTTATTATCCAGACTGGCCTAACTTCTGTATCCCTGCAACAAACATGTGTTTCTCCTAAGCAAATATCTTTTTCTGCTTCTCAGCTATCTCCATTGGTGACTTAACGTTTTCAGCATCCATTTCCATATAGAAAGGTTTCTTAATGTGCCTCCAGACAACCAAAATTATTCTTATGGCAAACAGGGCACATGCCAGAGCCAAGAGCACAGCTGGAAGAACAAAAAAATATTAGTTATTTTAAACCATAAACACAATATCCATTCCAGTGTTTAAGGTGCTGCACCTACCAATGAAAATTCCATTGCGACTGGGTGCAGCAGCATTGAAATTCTTGGTCATGTTTCCAGTCAGAGCCACAATAATCACAGGGTAGATGGTCAAGATGTACCGGACATGTTTGTCGAGCACAAAGTTCTCAACAACAAACCTGTGAGGGGAACATCATGTTTCAAACATCATGTTCAGTCGAATCAGTGACATCCACAAACATTATTTTCATTTACTTTTTTCTTCCATAGCAAGACTTACCAAACAAGCACCTCTACAAGAAGAATCGAGAGAGATACAGTGCCTGCATCCAGTGTAGACACCTGCCCATTGTAGTCCATAACAATGGTGAGATTGATCAAGGTGGCAATTGTTGTCCATGTTGTGTAAACACCTATTGCATTCTGAACCTAAGAACATTAGGACATAAAAGTTTTAATTTTGAAACAGCATGCATGCTTAAGGAACCTCAACAGAGACATGGGTACAAATGTGTTTCCTGTGCACAAGAGAAAGTTTCCTGTGCGCAAGAGAATGTTTGTGGTGGTTGGAGTCGGTCACATGAAACTTTCTGGTGCGCACAAGAAACGTTCAAATAGGCAGTGTCCCTTTAGAGGTTCAAAATGCTTCCAATACCAATGTAACACCAAAAATCTCTCACCAGCACGCGCATGAGCCACAAGTCCACTTTGTGGTATTTGTTAAGCCAAGCACCATATGATTTTAATCCATGACAGGAGAAGAATATCATTGCATAATTTGTGAAGGCTACTGATGCAAGAACAACCAATCCACCAATCATTTCCCTGGAAGAAAAAATATATTTGTTTTAAATAAATGATAAGCAACTCAACACAGCTCATCAACTGACAGGGTAAATCCTTATCAACTTACTCTCGGTCCCACAGCAACAGCCATGCGATATTAAGAATCATGTTCAAAATCCAGGAAATGAAAAATCCATATGGCAGTATAGGAGGACTGCAGTACATATAGCCATAGGCATTGCTGAAAAGGTGGGTTGGAATTAGGGTAGGCCTATGTTAGTCTGTGACATTTTCATGACAAATTGATCACAAATTGATTCTTTGTCTAAACGTAGCCTACCGTCTGCAGACAGTGCTGAGGATGTAGCCGTGCATGAGCGTTAACCAGACGTAAATCACACCCCAGATGGAAAACGTCCAGCCAGAGGGGGTGATCTGAGTGTCATATTTATCCGATATGTCTCCAGTGCCGTTTAAAAAGGGTGCTGAAATAAGATAAAAGACCGCAGGTAGGATATAAGGTCTGTGTTATCATGCAGAGAAAACGTAAGGTTGCCTATATTCTGGTTTGGTTTAATTTTCATCAAAAGTAGATATGTCTACTTGTGATGTGAGTTTTTCAAACTTACGCAATCCTGGTCCGGCTAATGTATTGAAAATCAACATAATGATGAATAGACAGAATGAAACCACGATGGCACTCAAACGTCCAACGTTGTGGTCCCCCATTCTGTTTCGCGGCAACAGCAGAAAAGTAGGCTAGAGGAATAGTGGAAAGAAGTAGCCGTATTGAGTAGCCTAACGTTATAGCTTAAGCATAGGTCATTATCATAAAAACAGTTTAAAATATGTAAGACAAATTATAATTTGTTATGTAGCCTAGGTAGGCAACAACAGGTCTAAGCTATGCCACGCTTGAACAAAACACTTTCTAAATATTCAAAAGTCTGGGCCTACCTTAGTTTTCGTGTAGCTTTGACTGTCGATTATTCGTCGGCTGGAGCTTGTATTTGACGGAAAGTGTCTCAACATAGCAGTTGGCTAGGCCTACTATTTAAACGCCTCAGTTGTATAACTACAACGGGGCGTTTCCCTGACTGACAACACGTGCACTTGTTGCATTACATAGCATGAGGTACCTTATGAAAGCATATCAAAGTATGTGTTAGCTTATCACGACTTTATGATACGACAGTGTGAAAATAAAACTTATACAACTTTTTATGCAATGAATTACCACGTCGTGCAGGCTATAAAATATGTAATGGACAGCCTTAAGGCATCTCCAGATATAGCAAGCTATTTGACTGGTAGCCTAGGCCTATTTTGCATTCCCCTGTCATCAGTGTAAAGGAAATAGAGTTTTTATAGTGATTTTTTTGTCTAGCCACTGATGTGAACCACAAGCCCTTTCATTTTAGAAGAAATCACACCTAGAAAAAAAGTTTAAATGTTTATTACGAACTGTCTAGCTCTCAAGCAAAGTCAATCTCCAAATAAACTCAAGGTAGGCTATTCACTGAATGACTAATTTTTCAGTGGGAAGTTGGTCAGTACGGCCTGCTGATATAAGACAGTTACTCAAGGACATTTTCCAAGAAATATGTCATGTCATAAAGCTCAGTGGTATCTGCTCTGAGGACTATTCTTAAAAATCATGTAGCCTATAATATGAGTTGCCGTATAATAATGATAATAATAATAATAATACTACTAATAATGATACTACTACTACTACTACTAATAATAATAATAATAATAATAATAACAATTATAAAAATAATAATAATACAAAAACACAGGAAAGTATTGTCTGTACAACTGATTCTTGAAACAAATGGTACTTAGCATGTTATCTTTGTTAATTCAATAACAGCCCCCATATAAGTCCATTAGGAGGTTGTGTATTTCACCCATGTCGATTTGTTGGTCAATGTTAACATGTGATAAAAACTAAGTCCTGGATTTACCTCATCCCCACCAAATTTAATAGGTTCATCCCAGGTCGGTGCCTCATCTCTCCACCGAGTTCCATGGGAATCCATTCAGAAGTTTTTTGTGTAAATCTTGTTTACAAGCCAACAAACTGGGTGGGGTTAAGTGTTAGGTGTCTGCAGGATAGTGTCTTAAGCTGTAAAATCTCACGTGGGTTTGTTATATCATTTGTTCCTATATAAATGCTGCCATGTCAACACAAACAAACCCAGGGACAATGGAGAATAGCTGTATCGATTCAGCCTGTGATTGGGTGAGTGTTCAGCATCCTGATTGCTTGGTGGATGAAAGCTACTTGCCAGTCTGGTGGTGCGGGCCGGAGGCTCCTGGCAGCTTCCAGAAAGGGCAGGAGGCTGAACAGTTTGTGTGCAGAACAAAATAGGTATGAAAGCGCCCTAACAGACATGAAAACATGTCCTCCTCGGTAGAGGTAAAAATTCTATCAGTAACTATCTCAGGAAGAGATGATAATTCCACTAGCCTGGGTGCAAATGGAATCCTTTCCAGACTGACCTGCAGAGCCAATTGAACTTTGCTTACCGGTTCACCTGGGTTTACCCTAGACTATCACAGATCCTGTATCATGTTGAATAGTGTCATCAAACCCCTTGTTGAGACCTATATCTGTAAGTTGTGGGTTGTTTGAGTTCTTGGGAGGTGTCCACACACCTATTCTATACCCGATCCATCGTAAATGTTTACTAAAAGTGAGTCTGAGAAAGACACTGAATAAAATGTAAGTAACAAATTGAGTCATGAGCCAACCAGAGGAGAATTGTTAAACTGACACCTACTGTTTTACTGTTGGTCCAGATACCTGTGTCCAATGTCAACCTGGCAAGTTGCAAATGGGGTTACATTTCTTCTTGACTCCACCTTCTGTCCATAGCCTGAGGCAATAAAGAAGAACCACATTCACAATAATCTGACTGAAAATGATTCCTCGACAGCTCAGTAGCCAGTAAATATATTGTAATTCTTGGTCCTCTCTATTCAGAGCAGTGGATCATGTTTGCAAAAGCTTTTTTTTTCCAAGTTGTGAATGTGATACAAAACTAAAATGGTGATAAATATTGTTTTACTGATTATATCTGACAAAAATAGGCTACTTTAATCTATGCCTGAATTAAAAACAGTGTTCTAAGAGATGTTGGGAAAATCTTGTATTTAAGTTGTATCTCCACAAGGGAAATATTTATGGTGGGCATGATAAAACGTAAACTTTGACCAGAGAGGATGTCTGTATAAGTCCGTATGTGTCTTATCGCATAGGCAAAGTCCTTGATTAATACAATTCATCAAATTCAAGAAATTTCTCCCTACGACTTCTAGATGTGCGTTCTGTGTGTGTCAGTTATATATTTTTTTAAATGCTGTTTGTACAGTCCTAGTTCTGGGAAACAATCTGGCTTGGATGGTAATACACTAGCCTGGCTTCCATAAATAATATTTTGATCCAGAAGGCAAATTACATTATAGTCTCTCTTAGTCAAGTCTGGTTGTAATATCCACTGCAAAAATTCCCCTCCAAATATAAGACAAGTTATTACAAATCTAAGCATACTTGTACTTAAAAGAAGCAACTTTAGCTGAGTGCAGGCTGCACATTAAATTTAGTCAAAATTATCTTACAGAGTAAGTGTCCTTATAAAAACAATACCAAATAGATTTTTTATTTGTATAAAATGAATAATACTTAAAAGCAGTTTTGCAGTATTGACATTTGGCAAATAATGTGTCTTTGACTATTCCCCTCATTATGTGTGACTTACACCAGAGATGGCTCTGACTTAACACAAGTCTATGTTTCCCTCTAGTGGTGACAAATAGTAAGTATATTCTCAATAAGTGTTAACACTTGAGTGACAGATCCATATATTTCTTGATGGCTTATAATAGATGGCAGGGGCCTTTATCTCGGCAGCCAGTGCATAATAGCTAAAGCAATGTGAGGATAAGGACAGTAGGGGGCACATCCATGGCCTCAATATTAAATCATATCAGTCTAATAGTATTAATTAATAATTACAGATGAATTACTACCTTTAAAAAATGAGGATTACATCTCCTCTGTGAGACACCCATCCTTCTTCTGGGACCCAACTGGGCTGTCCATCTGTCTATCAATCTCTCCTCTGTGCTGTTTCTACTTAACCTGACCCTAGCCAGATGAATTTCGTTCCACTTAGCTCCACCTAGCTTCACTCACATCCATCTGGGACCTCTTCCATTGAGTGATTTCTGCACCCGATTTTATGGTACAGCCAATCAGGACGCAGGGCGGGAGTTTCATAGATGTGACATAGCGTAAAAGCGACTGTGAGACTGTTATCAGCGTCATGGGTTGGCTTCGATGTGAGTGGTTGAAGTAGCACATCAATAGATGACGGACAAGTGGCTTATTTACTTGATTAGGCCCAGCCTTCTGAAGCAACACTCCAATGGATTGGTCCCAGATGGATGAGTGGAGCTAGGCGGAAAGAAATTCATCTGGCGAGAGTCAGGTTAGGTTCTACTTATACAATTTTAGGTTCTACTTATACCCTTTTTTCACTTTTTTCCTCCTGACTGACACAAGACCTGCAGTGAGGATGAATTCTGGCGATATATATGATATGCTGAAATTTTCAAACACATTTTGACCAATTGCTGACCTTTAAAGGTTACTCTTTAAAATTAATTACTCTACCAAAGCACAGATCCTTGAAAACAAGTTCCGCTTCAACCCTCTCTGCTATAGTATAGTGAATGCTAGTTGTTGCAGGCACAGTAATGAAACATTTCCTGTCCTTTTCATTTTAACTTAACGTACATTTTAAGAAATGTATTCACTCATGAAAAATAAGGGAATAATTTAAACTTATAATAATTTGGTGTAGATATGCAATCTGAAATGTTCATAAATATGTAGGTCTCATTCTATCCCATCTAAACAGATTTGTATGCTGTTTTCTTTGAAACCCTATAGGTTGAGCCAGTTATACTCATGCACTCATACCAATTTATCTACCTTGAATATCAGCAGAAATTTGCTGCTGCTAAGATTCTGAAAGAAAAGATCAGGATCAGTCTGCCGAGAGACCTGCCCCAATAGGCGATATTGGACCATTAAACCACACAATGATACAAAACATACAGCCAAATAAGGCAAGAAATTGTTTAGAGTGGCAGAGCCAGGGTCCACACCTCAATCTGTCAAAAAAGCGAACACAAGGCCAGAGTCATGGCAAATGTTCCAGACTATATATATTCCTATATATATTCCTATATATATATATATATATATATATATATATATATATATACTGTATTACCATTTTGAGAGCTGTGAATGCAAATATAGATGTTTCCATTGATTGTTTAAAAAGGGTATGAATAATTTTGGACATACAATTTTTTCATAAAAATGTTAAAAAAGATGAAAATGCTTCTTTTTTTATTCTATGTTTGTCCCACAACATTAAATCAATATTTGCCAGGGGTATTAGTTTCACTAATTCACCGATTGGGTTAAATGCAGAGACCAAATTTCCCTCACGGGATCAAAAAAGTATATATACTTATATATACTTATACTTATACAACATTACATTTTCAAAACTCTAGCAAGTCTTCTCAGTTCCTAAACATTTACAGAATTTTGTTAAGGTGAAGCAGCACAGTGGTAAACATTCCCCAACTTTTTTGAAAAATGTTGCTGACATGAAATTCAAAATTATCATATATTTCCCATGAAATAGTCCTTTTTGCTGCTAAATATGGGTTTACAAGACTTGTATATTATCACATTCTGTTTTTATTTGCATTTTACACAATGTCCAAACTTTTTCTGAATTGGGGTTGTATATATTTAAATAATTTTGTATTCCTTTTTATTACAAAAACAAGGCACATCATGGACAATGCCTCATTTTACAAAAGACATTTTAAACCATTGTAAACTTAGTTTAAAAAAATATAACATAACACTTAAAAGAATTGTGCTCTGACCAGTAATTAGATAACAAATAATTATATTTATAATTATAACACCAGAATGGTGCACATTAAACAAAACAAAAATTAGACCGAAAAAATGTGAACTATTAATTATTTTTCAGGTATAATTCATAAATTACATTTTATCTGTCTTTATTTGAAATTATGTAATAAACATCCAGTGCAGTATAAAAGCTGACAAACAGTAAAAAAAGAATAGTCTCTAACCAGACACATTTTAGCCTTGCAATACCATGGCATGCAGGTATTTCTTAGGTAAATATTTTTTTCTGCTTCTCCGCAATCTCGATAGGTGACATAACCTCTTCAGTATTCATACCTCTGTAGAAAGGCTTTTTGAAGTGCCTCCCACACAACCAGGAGTACTCCCAGGACAAACAGCAGACAAGCCAGACCCAGGAGCACAGCTGGAGGAACAAAAACAAAATAAGTCAAACAAATCACAAATCAAAAGCACACACTGGCTCACATTAGCACATACACATACAGTATATACAATCATACAGTATATGTTCAGGGTGCTCCTACCAATAAAAATTGCATTGCGACTGGATGCTGCAGGATCGTAGTTCTTTGTAATGTTTCCAGTCAGAGCCACAATAATCATAGGGTAGATGGTCAGGATGTAGCGGACATATTTATCAAGCACAGATTTCTCAACAATAAACCTGTAAAGGTAAAGAAAGCATATATTGATGGACACTCAACGTTTCTCATTAGTACTTTGGCTTGACTTTGAAAATTCTAAAAGGCTTACCAGAGGATCATTAATACGACCAGGAAGGACAGACATCATAATCCATCACTATAGTGAGGTTGATGAGAGTGGCCAGTGTTGTCCATGTCATGTATGTTGCGATGCCATTTTGGAACTGAAGCAGCACAAATGTCTTTGAACTGCTAAAACCTACATGTGCTCCTTCCTTCACCAATGATAAATCCTGCATAAACATTCACTATCTTTACCCTATAAGTAGTTTCTCAATCTAACTCACCAGAATACGGATAAGCCAGAGGTCACGCTTGTGGTATTTGTTGAGCCAAGCACCATAGACTTTCAGTCCGTGACAGGAGAAGAATATCATGATGTAGTTTGTCAGGGCTATCAGTGCTATAATCACCAGTGCTGCGATCATTTGTCTTGAGAGAAAGGACATCCGATATATAAACAACACCATTATTATCAGATTTTTTTTAATGCTTATTCATTTCACCATCAGCTGTAAAATAACTTACTCACTGTCCCATAACAGAAGCCATGTGATATTACAAATCATGTTCACAATCAAGGAGATGAAGAATCCATATGGCAACACAGGGGGACTACAGTATGTATAGCCATAGGAATTCCTGAAAATATATAAATTGCAGTTATAACTGATGTAAACAGTTTGACCTGTTTCATGTTGACCAAACATTGACACATGGGGAGCAAATCCTTACCGCAGGCATAGAGTGCAGAGGATGTAGACCATCATGAAAGTCAGCCAGATGTAAATGACAACCCAGATAGAAAATGTCCAGCCAGATGGGGTGATGTCTGTGTCATTCTTAGCTGATATATTTCCAGTGCTACTCAAAAACGGTGCTGAGGGGGGAAAAACCCACAGTAAGGATAAAGACACTAAGAATTTTTAAAAAGAAAATTACATAGGCTACAGCTCTAGACTTATTTCATCATATTGAAACTTACAAAATCCCGGTCCTGCAAGGATGTTGAGAACTATTGCAATGATGTAGATGGCCATTGATGCCAAAATAACTGCAAATCGCCCAGTGCTGTGGCCTTTCATTGCAACAACCTGTAACAAACCAAAAGGCTCTTAATTGTATTCTGTATGCTCTTCTTTTAAAATGACCCATTTTCACTAAACCCCAAATAAAGCAATTACTGAACTGTATACCAAATATATTTTGCCATTCATCACAAACTATGGAGTCACTATTACCATTATACATATTATAATCAAAGCCAGATACATCCCAATTTACATTACACTTTAGGAAAGCTTACACTATCTGAAGAGACACTCTCTCTAATATGGGGTCCTACCTGTTGTTGTCTTTTCAGGAATATGAGGATGGATGCAGTATCACTCCGACTCCGACTATACAGCTCACTGTGGGAGAGGCCTTAAGTACACTGGAATTACGCAAGTGGTGAAGTCTACTTTTTTTTCTACACGTGAACAAGCTGGCATGGGTAGTGGCATGACGAGTTGACTGAACAACCTATACAAATAAAAAAAACGTGAACCCAACTTTATTACCACATCATCACGATGGACGGATTCACAAAAACTTACACAACTTTTTTATGCAATGAAGAATGACTTAAATGACAAGTTCAAGGCAGTCTGGACCAACAACTAAACGTTGAGTAGCCGGTTATACACTGTTTCCCAAGGATCTGTATTCTAGAACTTTATCCATAGCACTTTCAACTTCATTAACAGTAACAAACTTTAGTCAATTTGTTTTACCATGGCATAAATATCCAAATCATGTTCTATACAAATAAAATAGGCACCTACAAGAATGTACTGTATTTCCTGAAATTGCCTATTTGATGAGAATAATTGTTTGCGTTGGTGGTCACATGCGTGGTAAATTGCTGTACATGCATATCTTCTTCTAAGTGATTCTGATCATTTGTGTCATGTTCAGAAATAGACAGTCAAAGCAGCTTGACAGGCCCTCTCCAGCAATGTTATTAAACATCACCCCACACCTTACAATGTGTAGATTAATTTTAATAATACAAATTCTATTTCCATATGGGACTGATATTTATTGGTGGGCATTGAGATTAAACTTTGACCAGATGTCATTGGGATCTGTAGTAAGGGTGACACCAGGTAGAAAACCCAACCCATTTTCACATTTATAGGTATAAAATAACACACCTTGTTCAGTTCATATATTCAGTTTATGAACGGCTTATCTATTATCTTTTCTAGTAAAGATAAATGTATGAATCAAAAGTTCAAATCCTTTACATTTTAGTAATTCTTGATATCTAGTCATTTGCTAATATCTCCCACCAAGTAGTGTTAAATCCCTGTTACAACACAACCATTTGCACTCTCTATTTTTTTTGACCATGCATTGCATAGCCTCGACATTATGCAATGTGTATACGTCTGAGAGGGACTTTTGCTTGGTAATATGTCAAGCTCAAGTTTCTTTGTCAGCTCAGATACTACCGGATTGGCCTGGCTTTTGATCAACAATGGAAGAGGTTTGTTCAAACTGTGGTGAACATTTGTGAAAGGACTTGATCATTTAACTCAAATGAGAAGCCCAGAGAATCCAGACAGAAACTAAAATTAATAAATAACTAAATCAATAAAGTGTCTCCTGTCTCAGCCTAGTTCTTTGAAAGCTACAGCTGGAAAAAATGAAGAGACCACTGCACATTTTTCTGATGTCATGAGCAACATTATGATGTCTGAGCAACATTATATGACCATAGATTCATCCTCAGAAAACCTTCAAATGAAGGTTAAAATGCTCATATTGGCTCTTAATCCCCATACGTTTTCAAATCAACCACAGACACTGTACTGCCGCTGGAAAAACATTTCTTTGTTTTAAAAAAACAATTTTTTACATGTAAGTATGAAAAGAAACAGAGTTGGTTGACTACGGGTGGCGTGCCCAGGCGCCTCTGAGACAACGCGGCGATAACCGGTGGGCGGTGATGGCAGTTGGTGGGGGGTGACGGGTGTTGTGTGGACAGCCTGAAGGTTCAGAGGTCTTTGAGGCTCCGGTCACAGCTTGACTCCAGTTCTGTTCCACAGACCAAAACACATGGACCTGTAATTAGCTCACTCGTTCTAGCCAGAGAAGAACATCTTCACTGGATCTTGGGAGGTATGTAGTGGATTCGGCACCTTTCAACGAAAATCTGTGGAAATGACAACAGCAAAGTTATGGATGGGTTGAGCACATGTCAGGTTACTTAACTTTGAAACGGCTGAACTAGTTAAACGCATTGTGAAGGCAAGTAGATGAAAAGTAGCACACCCTAGCTCCTTTCCCATTCCACTCCATCCAAATTTTAATGGAGGGTTTGCCAAGTTAAAAGCCAACAAAGACAAGGAAGCACAAGTAGATAATAAAAGACTGTATGAATACTGATAGCAACTTGTAGAACCAGCTCTGACCAGTTTTTTATTAAGTTGGCACACACTTGCACTTTCTAAAGTACTCTTACAATGTTTTTTAGCAAACCAAATATAATGTGAAAATTATTATTATGGGAAGTGATACATGGTTATTGGTAGTGGATAGCGGCCCTGCGAGACAATGTAGCAGAGATTAGTCAGTCTTACTCTTACCTTCATACTTCGGTCATTGACGACTTCTTCAACATTCAGTTCTGACTGCATCATCTTTAACTGCAAACACAAAATTGCACATTTCTCTATCTCTTTCCGGAAAAGACAAACACATAAACAAAAATAAGTACAGCAAATATATCTGTTACAATATATAATTGTGTAACATTGCATGAATTGTATGAATCCCTGAAATGCTCCTGCAAGCAAACAACATAAGGCCTTTTCCCTCATTTGTGCCACTGTAAAAATTCCCAAAACAATTCATGCTGCCCCCTAGAGGTGATGAAGAACACTACCTTGGTCTGCTCTTTCCTGAGTTGCTTCATGAGTGACAGGTTATCGCTATCCTTTGACCTCTCTTCCCGTAGTCTTCCCACCACAGCTGAGGTCTCTGCAATGCAGGTCTTTATAGCCTTGTCTCTGCTGGTATGGGCATCTATTAGCTAAAGCATGCAAAGTTGAGATGGACAACAAATTACATTTTGCACACATAAGACAAGGGAAAATAATCTTGTAACAAAAAAAGAAACAGAAAGACTTGAATGATCTGTGTGTCTATCTATAAACTACTCAAGGTTTAAGAGAACAATTACCACCCTGTCCCTTTACAATTCACCATATCATTGTACATTTTACATGCATCTTTTCAAGGTGTTCTGTAACAGTAATAGGTCTGATATGGTTGCTTAGGTGCAATTAGGAGACATCACAGTTTAGGTAGGCTATAGGTGTGATGGGCAATGGCCCTTATAAGAATGTTATCCCTGCAATCTAACACTAATCTAATCTAACCTCTCCCTCTCTCAGACAAACAGAAAAATAGATAGACACACACACACTTTCATAATTTTACACACACTTTCATTACTATTGTAGAAACAAAAACGCACAGATTCATAAAGATCTTTGCAAGTCTGGGTGGCATCCACTTTTCCAGAAAAGGATGCAGTGGGCAAAGTGGTGTTGAGCGCATGGACAATACGGTCATCCAGGGTTCGCATGGCTTTCAGGACATCCTGTTGGGAAAAGGCATGCGTTTTATCAGAGACTTTCTAATGAGGAGACACAGCACTCAAAAAATCCTCCATAGAAATGCATGGGGTTAGTTTGTTGTCTACACATATTCCACTCCTTCCTCGGCAAAACGTCGACATGTGAATACATTGAGCCAATCATATGGTGTGTTGTGAAGACATCGTGCCAATCATGTGTTGTGAACTCGCCGCTGGAGCATAATTGGTGTCGTGAAGCCTTGCGCACGCGCATTTCTGCTGAATAGGATGCCCTATGAGTGCCCAAAAAGCGTTGCAATATGGCCGCCAAGTGGAGGGACTTGCCTAAAAGGACTTTGGTTTTATTGATTAGAATTCCTGAAAGGTTGATAGCAAAGATACGATTGTATCTCAATACTAGTATTCACCATGCGCTTTACCCATTAGTAAATTGCATGTCTCTACGGTTCTGGTGTCATCAGTAGGCTAATGTCTGATCTCCAGGATCAAAGCTCGATCAAAAGTTTTGGGTAGTTGCCCTTGTTTCAAAAACAGTAAGTTAGACGAGTTCAACGTGCTACGTTAACAGTTGCTCGGTGCATATTTGGTCTTTGCTGCATGCATATAGTCACACTGTATACACCAATGATTCATCACGTAACGCTAAGCATACTCCTTTATAACAGGTTGTGAAACAGTGATTGTGACAGTTAGCTCACAATGATCCCCATGACTGAACCTAGCTTAAGGCTTCTAATGACTAGGTCATTCTGCACTGGAGTTATGCAACAAAATAACACGCCAGACGACTCGGCAAAACCAATTTAAGCCTACATCCATGTATCTTCCCAAAATGGTTGACGATACAACTCAATACACCTTTACCTGAAACATTGAAAAGTCCTCACAGTTTAGAGTACCACCGGGCGCCGCCATTGTGGACTTCAGGGTCCAAGGCTAGTCGAGACGAGTGCCTGCCCTGGCGAATGCCTGAACAAAATCGACACCCCTTTTTTTAATGTTCTGTTAAGTAATAGTGCGTCTTTGATAAATGACGAATCGTTATGTTTATCCAGACTGATTCGGCGAGCAAAGACAAAATATAATGAATGCATTATGAAATGTCATTTACTTAAGGCAGTACACATTTTGACGTTCCTCGAAGAAACTAAACACTAATGCATATATCCTGACTGCAGCAAAGACAATAACGGAGCACGCACGTCTTTGACATCTTTATTTTTGCAATATGGAATGTCACTACTGCGCACACAGATTAAATCTGAGGCAGGCTCCTCGTTGCGTCTGTGACATGGGGTCCTATTATCACTGATATGTAACTGTGCTGCTGTGTTGCTGACTGAGTCTGACTTTCAACTGCGGAAGCAGGAAAACCTTCCCGAATGTAACAACAGTTTGAAACGGCTTCATGGTTCCAAAAATCCAATCACACTCTTTGTAAAACACCAAACTTTAATCATGATGTTCAATTCGATCGTTAGGTCTCGTCCTCTCGGTACTTTCTTGGGTGAGTATAGAATGTCTTTTCTGGCTGAAGCTGCTGCTTGCTAGCAGCGTTGTTGACTGCTGTTTGACTTGAGGAGTTATGCAGAATAATTTAATAGATATCTCAATGATGACAGTATCACTTACAGGATTGTATGTGGATTGTTTCATATTATACGTTTGCTCTGTTGTCTAGTGGTGGACAGACATTAGTTTTTTGATCATGTTTCATGATCTGTTCCATGATAATTGATTGATCCTAAAGCTAGCGTCGTCAACCAGGTAGTCTATCATACTGTAGCTTCAATGTCAGTGGTGAGACTGAAACAGGTGGTTTGTCATAAAAAATAAACTCTAAAATATCTTTGAAAAACCAGAGTGTGATCTAAAATTACTTGTTGTTTAATTCCAGCTATCTTGTCGACTTTTCAGGAAGTCTCTGGTGTTACTTGCCTGAATGTCAAGCCAACGTTATTGACGCGCGTCTTTAATATAACGTTTGTTTTACAGCCCAATGGCGTCGTCAGGCTGTTGATAGTATTTGTAAGAGGAGAATGTGTGACAAACCCCCGGTGGCAGCCACAGAGACGAAGCCTGCCGCCCCAACACCGAGCAGTAAGTTCTCAACATTAAAACTACCTATTTCAAAGAAATCACACTGCACGTGGGCGTGACAAGTAATTTCCAAATATCTCGGAACAAGTAGGCCTATAATGACTTCAATCTACATGAATTTGTCTCAAATTATGCAGATCTGATATCATATATCATCATCAGCTATGCTTTAAGCTATGCCTACACTTACACATTTACCTCAATGTTAAAGTCTCTGAAAAATGTGTTGCAATGAGTTTAGACATTGTATTCTCAGAGGATACCCTGCTGAAGACTAGCTGTGGCTGTGTGTGTGTGTGTGTGTGTGTGTGTGTGTGTATGTTTTGGCTGTCTGTCCCTTTTATATAAACTAGGTTAAGGTTCACACTTTTCCCAGAGAATTCTCCGGTCATAGTGGTTTTTGAAGAGTGTGTGAACCAAGAACCCTATATATGTGTGTGGAATTATTTACCCAGTAATCTATCTGTGGCACAGCACCACATCTAGGTTTCAAACTGCCTGGATACCGGCCGTCAGACTTTGACAAGAAGATGCTCATATGGTCCGGCCGCTTCAAGACTAAGGAGCAGATTCCTGAGATTGTATCGTAAGTAACCATTTCCTATTTACATTTAGGATCAACCATCATCCGGACCACCTTCAACCAACAGACTCTGGTCCATTTTTGGAATTATGTAATAAGCAGCAGGGGAGTTTTGAAAATTCTAACAGAAGATTCTGTTCTGTAAGGTTCTAAAATTCCATTTTGAATTCAATGAACCCAGATATTCTTTAGATCATTCAATTTTCAGTTACATGTTGATCACATGCACACTCAGAATCCTTGTTGTAAGGGTTCAAAGCTGGTCAAAGGAAGTCTTTCTGACGTTAATTGCAGTAGTGTCTGGTTATCTGGCAAATGATCAAAGAACACAAAATTGCTGGAGACTTCACATATACTAGCCTATTATGCAGATGACAGTTGCAACCCCTTCACATATCATGGCATTATAAATTATTTTTGTTCTGTAGGTATGAGATGCTTGACGGTGCCAGGAACAAATTACGTGTCAAGGTCGCATACCTGATGATGGCTGTAACCATTGCAGCTTGTGTGGGAATGGTGATCCTGGGAAAACAGGCAAGAATGATACTGCCTTTATTACAAATATAAACCCAATTATACTTGTTCCTACAGCAAACATGCTTATAAATCACCATATAGGTATAAAAGAATGTGATCCTGGTACTGAAACCTACAAGCTACATGGATGAACATCTAGGATTTAGGGGTTTTTCACACTTGGTCTCTTTCAGCCTTTTAAACAAACTCAGATCGATGACTCACATTTTTGTGCATATGTGAACATGCCAAATGAACTCAGACCCCTCTAATGCGAACTCAGACCCCTCTAATGCGAACTCAGACCCCTCTAATGCGAACTCAGACCCCTCTAACGTGAACCTCGGGAGGTAGTCTCGGCGTGGTTTGCTTTGAAGTCCGCGGCACGGTTCACATTATCTGTGCATTTTGAACACAACTCCCCCTGGGTTCTCCTTCACATTTTGCATTGTAGGTTAGCCTATTTTGTCCTACTTGACTTGCCATTGCCAAAACAGAAAGCATGTTGTTTATTATAACCTAAAATAAACTATTATCATTATGCTCATGATGGGCCTACAGACAGGGATGTAGTGGTTAAATAAGAGGTGGGTAAACTATGAATTCTGTGATCACAGTGAGGTGGACTGCATCATGCGGTATCGTATTTCGAACTTTGGATTGTATTGCTCACCATTTTTCAAGATCTGCTAGGTTATTATCTCTTTGTCAAACTCTCATTGCAAACGTATACCAGGGACTGTGCAGCGCAGTTAACGGGCTGCTGTTCACTTGTCATTTCGGACGTGAGCTAAAGTTGGCCTACCACTGAATTAGAAAGTGTGATTGGCTGGCGTGTTGATGGACAGTTCAAGAGGATCTTTGCAATAACTTTAGATCAGAATTCATTCTGAAAATATATTATAATATTTATATTTATATAGAGACCTGTAGAGAAGGAAGTGTGAACATGAAGAAAACTGAGGCCCCATCAGAGCTGAAGTGCACCAGAAAGAGATCTGAGTCCTCTTTCAAACTAACTCACAATGTGAATACAAAATTAACTGAGTCACTTTTTTTTGGTCCTCTTTCTGGTCCCCTTTTAGTGGACTGAGTTCGGTTCTTTTAAAAGGGACTATATGTGAAAATGCCCTTATATGATTTATAAGAACATTTATTGGTTGATTGGTGAGCCTTTAGGTGCATCACCTCAAAATGCAGTTCCTATCAACAAATGTGGTTGTAGTATAAATTCACTTCTTTACGAGTTACCTTAGAAGTGCAGTGTGGACTTACAAATCATTTATCATTCTATAACTTGCACTAGATCCTGTTAATTGAGCAAAAATTTGAGGACATTGGTGGTTATTACAAAAGTCTTTTGGACAGACTATCCCAAGGACTGAGCTCCCCAGGCATCCATCATGAGTTGAACCACCTGTTTCACTGTTAGTGAGTGTATAACAGTCCCTGTGCTTGCTACCCTAGGGTGTGAAAAACCACGACTCGCTCATTGCCAGGAACATGGAGAAGAAGGCTCGCTGGAGGGCCGAAGCTCAGCAGGAGAGAGAGGCAGCGGCGGCGAGTGCTGCGACTCTAGCTACTGAGAAAGCCCAGTGAGGGACTCTGAGGAGGAGCAACACCCCCCCCAGATCACATCCAAAGTGCTCCTGGATGCCTCACCTGTTAAGGACCCTTTTTGCTGCCCCCTGTCTGTAACTAGTAGGTAGTGCAGCCCTGCATCAGGAGAACCAAAGTAGACACAAAGATTTGTTCACGGCTTAAATCACTGGATGGGATCTCTAGAGGTGCCAAGACGTATGTATGACCCTCTGTTAGAACAAGACTTGTGCTGAGAAGCGAAGTGCTGAGCGTTATATTGAAAGTTGATATTCAGCTGTCAGAGATGTAGTAATTCAGTTTACTCGATCAGCTATTCCTCTGCCACAGTTAACTTTTTAATCTTATCACGCTGCTGTTTTAAAGTATTAAAGAAAAAAAATAACCTACTCAAACTTGACTGGTGTCTGCTCTGTAGGACCCAGTGGTACGCTCACATCAGGGAAGGAGAAAATACTGAACACCAGTGGCTCTAAGGCTGATGGGGACACTGACTTGCATTTCCGAGACTATAGCTGGGAAATATGATGTGCAAAAACTGACGCTCAAATGACATCGATGCAAAGCGTATCTGCCAGAGGCCTGGACTAGGAAGCAAGGTAACTGGTTTACCTCTAGAAAAACACTGCACTGAACATATATTGTTTATTAAGTGACATGTTGTTTGGAGATCCGCATTTACTCTTGAAGTTACCTTGGCAATCCAGTAACCTTGCTTCCTAGTATAGCCTACAGATCTTCAGTGGAGGTTTTTCTGACCATATTGAGGAAAGACCAACCAGAACAAAGCCACTGGCATTATTTTAGGAACTTTTACAATTTTTAGGCATAAAATACATAATTAATATGTTTAAATTTCTTCATAATTAATCTCAGAATGTAACCATGAATCCTGAGATATAGAACACAGTTGTAGGAAATGAGAAATGTATCCTGTGATAATGTATTCAGTGATAAATAGGCCCTGGTATTAAACTTGATATGTGAAGGATCAAGAACAAAAGTGCAATAAAAAGTCCTAATTTATGGTCCACAGAATTAATGAATCTACTCTAAAGAGGTTCCAGACACACAAAGTAAGACCACGATCCCAGTACAGGGGCTCCATGAAACAGCATTTATGCAAATGGCATAACAGAAAACAGATAGACAACTCAATACAACAGCAGTATTGAACATGAAGAGCTGGTTATCTCACTGGAGAACATTTGAAAAAAGAATGTGGTAAACAATCTTACAGCTTCATTAGCTATTAAATCACCAGTATTCTTTTTATTTTCAAGTTTAATTTAGAATTATTTTAGTTTCTGTTATATTTTGCTTGTTTGTTTTTCCACCTCGATTTCTGAATGAGGAATTATGGCACCTTCGGTATAGACAGATTATTCTGACCCCCCAAAAAATGAAACTAAAGAAATGTTTTTTTTCCCTTTAACAGAGTAAATGTCATCATCATTTTTCTTTTTTTTTACGTTTTATGTACGTATATCTTCATGTGATAATCAGCATGGTCTAACAGTAATACCAGAGTTTCTCAGAGAAATGCACACACACACACAGACATACTGTATATATAGAAAATTTGTTCAGCAGGGATCAATCCTTGGCATATTCCAGAGTCCAATTTGAGAATTGAGGGTTTTTTTTTTTTTTTTTTGAGGGAGGGGGGGGGCGCATGTTTTTACAAAACAATCTTGCTCATAAATATTTAGTGTGTTTTGCACTTTGCTTTTGAGCATCTTAAGTCCTGTCACCAGTGCTCTCTGCACACTGTGGGCCAATGTCACGGGGAAGCAAAGCTCAACATCATACCACCTCTGCCTCTTTGTGTGTGTGTGTGTGTGTGTTTATTCTAATGTCCTGGGTTAAGTCCTGAAGGTAAAGTGCTGATGAATATGCTGATGATTATGATGAAGGGATCAGGGGGAAGGGGAATCAAAATGGTTCTATATGAAGTCTCTCTGGTCGGATCCTCATGGATGTGCAAGATCAATATTCCTTTAGAGTTTTTTTTTTTTACGTTTTGTTTATTTATCTGTTGGTCTCAGTCCAAAAAAAAAGACTCCAACCCCCATAATTCCAAAGGTGCTTTTTAGAACGTTGCTTGAGAGGCTGGCTCATGCTTGTTGGGGCGGAGCCACGCTGCTGCAGGATATCCTGTCATCCTGTCGCTTGTAGGAATGCATGATGTATATACCTGAGCACAAAGGTACCCAGATGACGTCGTCAGTCACACGGTCCAGACTTTGCAAGTCTTGCGGTCACTGAAATTTGAAATAAAAAGCTGCTGCTGCTACTACAGCCTGTACATTTCAGACCACTGGCTGTCGGCAGCTTTGGGAAGCGTCGACCAAGTTTAAAAATAAAAAAAAAAGAAGAGAAACAACAAAAACATCTAATTCCAATAAAAGTGCGCCGCCTTCAGTAGAAGTCTTTCAGTCGTAGGGGCAGACTGGCCGTTCTCGCCACAAAAGTTGAGGTGCTCAGGGAATCACGGTTCCAGTGAGCAGAGACATGGGTCACGCCATCACACAGTCGCACGGTCAGTCCAGTGTGTGTGTGTGTGTGTGTGTGTGTGTGTGTGTGTGTCTTTGTTGGTCTGTCTGTTAACAGATGCAATCTCAGCCTGGAAGGGTAAGGGGTGGGATGCGACCAGCGTCTCGCCTGTCTAAGGGAGTCAGTATTGCAGTTTTGAAATCAGGCAGGTTCATTCCCAGCGGCCTAAAGGATAGGGGGCCGTTGGTTCGGGGAGGTGGGTAGGTTGGTCATGCCAATGGGGACTTCCAATGGGCTTGCAGGAGGAGAGAGGATGAGTGACTCTGGTAGAGTGGTTTGTTTGGTTGTTGGCTTTTGCGATATGGTGTCTGAATGGGAAGGTTGACGGCCATAGGGCAGCATTAGGTAGACAATGTTAATGTAATGCTTGACTGAGGGGGGGGATAGTGGTCGGGGTAGGTAAAGCACGGAGGAGAAAGCTCAGCGCATGATAGAACAACAAGAGCGCAGTCAGTACTTCAGAACTCGCAGACTTCAGACAGCAGGAGCAGTCGAGAGTGACGTCTCCTAGAACACCATACTCTGTGTATAATCATTAATAATCATGATAATTATTCAATCATTCTCTCTGAGAGAAGGGCTAAGGGGGAACTAGGGGCCAGGGGGATTGGAGGGTTGGAGGATTGGAGCTAAGGGTCATCTCTCCTGTGGAGCTGCAACGGCGACAAGGTTTGGGAGAGGGGTTGGTGGGGGGATGGATGGTAGGGGTTGGGGGTTAGAGCTGGAAGCCTTCCATGGGCGCCTCACACTGCTGGAAGAGGAACTGCTGCTGCTGCAGGTCCACAGCGGGGGCCAGCGCTGGGTCCTCGTCCTCTGTGCTGAAGTAGCGCTCGATCAGGTCGAATGCCTTCTGGTAGATTTCCTGGTTCGCATGGCCCTGCAGGAACTCCAGCTTATCCAGGCCTACAAGAGCGTGAGAGAGAGAGTTAAGCAGAGTTCACAAACAATTATTATGAAAGTAGGAGTGTAATACCACACAGCTGGTGGTGATATATATATCTGTTTGTTATATATATATATATATTTAAATATATATATATAATATATATATATATATATATATATATATATATAAAAAATATATATATAAATATATATATATATATGACACACACACACCCACCATTCCAAAAGTCCTGGTGCAAAACAAACAGATAAGCTGTGTGTATGTCTAATATATATATAAATATAAATATATATATATATATATATATATATATATTATATATAAAATATAAACAGAAAGCACACAAACCATAGGCCTCTTCGATGAGGGCGCAGTATGGGTTGATGCCACCCCCCCTCTTGGCCTCCAGCTCCCCCAGCCTCAGGATGTTCTCCAGGCCGTTCAGAGCCACCTGCACAATCTTGGAGTCCATGAGGGTCAGCAGGTCACACAGGGGCTTGATGCAGCCCATCTCCACCAGGTGCCTGTGGCAGGAAGTTACAAGAAGTTACAATTCACTGCACTGACAATGACTATGTTTACATGATCGATCGATCAATAGATAGATAGATACTTTATTGATCCCTAAGGGAAATTCAAAAATTCATTTATCCAACTATTGACCTTAATTCACTGCACTGACACGGACAATGACTATGTTTACATGGACAGCATTTATCCAACTATTGACCTTATTCTAAATAAGACAATATTGTGATTATGGTGTTTACATGAGCTGTTGTATGAAACACAGTATAGTCTGATTAATAACTAGCAGAGTTGGAACCTTCTGTAACTAGCATCAAAAATTCCCTCTGTAAAACATGTCTACAATGCACCTCAATAATGCGACTAAGATCAGAATACTCTTAATCTTAATTTTAATATTGCTTACTCCAACTACAACCTTTTTTGTATTAAAGGAGAATTCCAGCCATTTTTCACATGGGGGGCACTATACAAATCGGTGCTACCTAGCTCAAGTTGCTGCAGCTACAGTGCTACCCTCTGGGGGCATAATCATGGCCGGATAGGCACTGCATAAACAGAGATCATTTCAAACTGGGTTCCGTAAAGCACCTTTAGCCATGTTCTTGGATTATGGTGCCATAAAGATGAAGTTCAATTTGATTGAAATGAATAAACAACACGGTTATTAATGCAAGATAGAAATGAATGTCAACAGAACTCTTAGAACACCACACCCATAAAACAAATCAGAAGCAATGATGCTTTGGTAAGGCAGATTGTGGGTTCTGGATTCTGATTTGTGTTCTGCTTTAGCTTGCCCATTAAACTAAGTTAAACTAGATGTACCGCATAGCTGCAAAATATGACCGCCGCTCAGTCCTGTACATCCGCTCCGCGAAAAATAAATCACACTTCAATTTGTCTCCATATTTTACTCCATCCCCCATCTTGAAACTTTTGTGTATGCTTGTTTGGCATGCCTGAGTGTGTGTGCGGCTGCACAGAAAGTACCCTACTGCTACATAAGATTTTAGTCATCTTTAGTTCATGTAATACTTTATTGTCAATGCACAAATTAAGTAACAGTAGTCTGAAACGTTATTGTTAATGCACAAATTAAGTAACAGTAGCCTAGTCTGAAGCGAAACGGCGCTGTTTACATCTAACCAGTGGTGCAAATAACTGACATGTCCAAATGGGCCTTTGATGAAATGCGCCGCTAGACTGTTCATACACATTTTAACGGGCCAAAGTTTAAGAGCTTTTGTCCGTTATTGTTAGTGCAAATATAGGCTGATTCATGTTCCTTGCATTGTTTAACTGAGGTCCATGGCTAGTCTGGCTTTCATCAGACCAAAGCTCAATCTTTTAAGAAATCAAAAAAAAATAGCGGGGCAGATCAGGCTGGGTTCACCCAGCCTAGTCCATAGGCACCGATATTGTTTAATTTTCGATTGAGATATACACGCTTCTGGCTATTCTAAATGCAAAAATGCATCAGGGAGTTATGACAAACGGTAACTAACAAACTAGATCCTAATAGAAAGTTGTTAGCTTCCCTAAGCTACAGGTAGGGATATAGGTAGGCCTATTGACAACATAAATTGTCAATAGGCTATGCTGGCGACACAAATAAAATCTCCTTTGAAACCAATGGCTTCGCCCCTTTACAGTATCAAGCCGGACTTAAACTGTCATATCGTATAAAGTTGTAATAACATTCACGCAGCTCCATGAGTCAAGGAGTTTAAATGAAGTAGCCACTTCTAAATGGGACCTACTACACAGTAGCTTAAGGTGTTTTTGCTAAAACAGCCATAATGAAATGAAGGTGTCATTGTTTGATACTTCACACACGTGCTTTTTAATTTCACAGACTACAACTACCAAGCTGTAATCAAAGCACATCGATTCCCCTCTCACACCCTGCACGCACTTAAAACAAAATAAACAGGCGCCTCAGTCTCCACGATGTATAGGCAAACTGCATCAGACCGTGTAACGTTGGTAAATCTTCCATTGCACAGAATGATTTTGTAGCACGTGCAATAAATGACAGTCGAAAGATACAAACAGTGCTGCTATACATTTGCTTGGTATAACCAAAGATTTATAGTTTTCTACAAATGCAATAAATCAAATGCCTCCATCACTCAACCAACGCCAACGGTAACATTACCTAGGTCCTTATTGATATTACAAGATTAACGCATTGCAGTAAAACCAAGCATGTCCGATAAACATCCTCAGATTTATTTACGCTTCAAGAAGAAATGGGAATTACACTTCATGTGAACATCGTCCTATCCTTATTAGATGTTCGCTGCGGTAAATTACAGTCCTTGTATGGAAGTCCATTGTTTTTTTTCAACCTTTTAACTTCCAACAAAATTACGCCTCACTGCAACGATCATGCATCTAGTGGACAAAGCGACTACTTCTTCGCCAATACTGAAAATGCAGCCATGATGATGATGATGAATATTTATTTTGGCTTTCTTTTAATCCTACTGATTTTCATTTTTTACCGGGGGCAAATCACAAATGAGTGATTATGAGCCAGGTTTATGTGGGCCCTTGAGACCAACATACCATAAAAGATTCACAGAGAACTGTGTCTGCCCCTACCCTCCTTTCGGGTCCAGTCCAGCGGGGGGCTGCAGATGAAAAACGAAAAATGACGGTTCCATGCTATCCATATGGGGTACATGCTCACCAAGTTTTGTGTACCCGGTCTTTCAGTGTCCCGAATCCTTGTTGGTGTACGTCACTAAATGTACACATAAATTATTTTATTGTAAGGCCCCCATGAACGAAAAGTACACAAAACTTGGCATGCATTCAGAGGGTGTCATAATGATCCTACACTTTTAATTTTGTGCAGTTTTGACCTTGTCAGCCAGAGATATTGAGATGAAAACACCTAATTTTTTTTGCTTTTTTTAATTTTAACTAGGTGGCTATACATGAAATAAGTGGTAATGGGATGGGTTGACATGCCCCCTTAAGACCAACATACAAAAAAAAAAGGTGGACCTCCTAGGCCCCTACGGTTCTCGAGATATTCACAGAAAACTGTCTCCGGCCACCTACAGGCCAGTTGGTGTATAGTAACATAAATTAATTTATTGTGTGGCCCCCATGAGCGAATTCCACAAAACTTGGCGTGCATACAGAGGGGTGTCATAATGATCCTACACTTCCAATTTCGTGCAGTTTTGACTATGTTAGGTCACAGATACCTTCAATTACACCACCTCATTTTTACTTTTTGTGTTTAACTAGGTGGTGCTATACATGAAATGAGTGGTTATGGAATGCGTTGACATGGCCCCTTGAGATCAACATACAAAAATAAGAAACATTTGACAAATCTGCCCTACCCTCGCTTCGAGGCCAAATGAAAAAAAGCATGTTATGATCCAATGGGGTTACATTCCCAAAGTTTTGTCAGAGGTAAACATTTCAGCTCTGAATCGGTGGCAAGAAGGAAAATTGCATTTCATAGGATGGCATATAGGCTACACGTTACATGATATAGCGGACACTTTCACACACACAACGCTGCTTTAACAAGAGGCCTCCGTCTTGTCAGTAAGGTTAGGCTACATGTTAACTTTGGAAGGAGGAAGCACAAAAGGCAAGAGCAACCAAAACATGACTTTCACATCCTCAGATCAACTGACATTGTGGAAGTTTGCATCATGAAAGCACGGCATCAAACTCCTTATCAGCAGCTGCAGGGAGCATAGCAGCTGCAGCGGAGTGTGCAGTGTTCAGTCCAAATCAGCAGCACCACACCACGTACGGCTAATCTCTGTCCTGCAGGTAGAGTCCACTCAACCTCAGCCCACTTTGTCTTGGACTTCCATGCGAGAGGCACAGGTGAGTAAAGGCAACTTTAGCGGTTGCTTTAGCTTTCCACACAGCGGGCCCCTACGCTTTGCACTGCTGTCGTGTGCTGTCGCCTGACTTTCCTCTCATTGATTTCACCTCCTCTGCCAACACTCGCAGCAGTTAGCAAACAGAGTTGTCGGACATGAGCCATACAGTCAGTGGAGCAGGATTTATGAGCCTCAAGGGCATATCTGACTGGAGGTATGGAGTTCATCCAAGGACAAGGACACCCTTGCCAGAGAAGGCAAAACCCATTC
Organism: Alosa alosa; assembly: GCF_017589495.1. Taxonomy (NCBI): domain Eukaryota; kingdom Metazoa; phylum Chordata; class Actinopteri; order Clupeiformes; family Clupeidae; genus Alosa; species Alosa alosa. Next base: position 20,141,867 of record NC_063204.1, read on the forward strand.
ATTCAGGGTTGTATACTGTAGTTCTGTGTAAGGAGCTGCTCACTATCTTACTGGAGTTCCTCAGATAGCTGTCATATCTAAGGAGCCTGCTCATCCCTGTGCACAGACGTCAAATCAGTGTCAGTGTTTATACTGGATCTGTGTTTGCATATTTAATACGTTTCATACACGTGTTTCAACACTGCATTTCGGTCGTTGCTTTTACCTTACCATTAGCCTACCTTACGCATGCCAGTTATGTATCCACCAGCTGCCTGCCTGCAGCCTACTTCCAAAACTCCAAAGCTACTTGCTGTCAGATTTGGTTCCGAGGGCACAAGTTCAGTGTATCAACAACACTCAATAACAGTTTATGTGATGTGTTAATCAATTCAATTCCCAACAATTTCACAACAGCTAGTTCTGGAGTAGGCCATTCAACTAGCCCGCTTGCTTACGACGAGACTCAGGCTGCGCAGTCGGCACCCGCTTCCTTATTTGGGTTGCCAGGTTTTAGCCTATGACAAAACGGTTGAAATTGAAACTAAGTGATCGTGTATGTGTAGGGTGTATTTCATTCACAATCTGGCAACCTGAATGGATCAATGATTTTAAAATGAAGTTTGATGGCCATGCAAATTACGGGAGTTTTCCGGGAGAAATAACAAAACGGGAGGGTGCTGGGAGATGACCTTGAAATACGGGAGAAACCCGGGAAAAACGGGAGTGTTGACAGGTATGAACTAATGCCATGGCTCTCAGTGGAGAAAGAATGACTGACCCATATTGTTCCAATTTAACTCCATATTGTTAATTTTGCACAGACAAATGGCAAACTTTGATCACTTGGTTTTGCTCATAGACAGGGTAAAAATATATACAGTTATTGTTTTTGCTCAACTGAAAATCAGATTTTTAAGGCAGAGTGGGAGGCCAGTCCTGTACCTGATCTGCTCAGAGGAGCCTCCAGACGTGGCGTTGGTGATGGCCCAGGCAGCCTCCTTCCTTGTGCGGAACTCTGCCGCCTGTAGGATGCTGATGAGTGGGGGCACCAGCCCTGCCTGGATCACCAACTGAGCGCGCACACACACACACACACACACACACACACACACACACACACACACACATCAGTTATGTGCTTTCAAGACACATTGACACATATTCCAAGTTGGAGTGCAGTATTTATGAGCCCTTATCCATAGCACAGTATACATCAAAATTCATGGCGGAATATCAGCACTGTTTTGTTTAATCCGTCTTCCGGGAGGACTGAGAAATATGAATCATCCTTTTTCTCCCCTGTAAATCACACTTCAATTTGCATTAATAAAACTTTTGTGTATGCTTGTTTGGCATGCCTGAGTGTGTGTGTGCTGGCTGCACAGAAAGTACCCTACTGGTGCTGAAAAGGTGAATAGATTGTAGAATAGCCAAAGATGTAGAATTGTTATAAAACCTTTAAAATCTCTAAACAATCACAAGTAGGGCAGTTCATCACCAGTTCATCCATTGCAACTGGATTGATGAAAGGTCACTTACACCTGTAGGCTACATTGTATTTGGGAAAAGCAAAAGGTATCAGCATAATGTTATTTATTTATTTATTTATTTATTATGTGTATTTTTAAACAAAAAACATCTCTGTCAGTTCCATGCCGTTTTCAACAGCTATCAAAAAACAAAGGTCATTTTGGATGGATGGATTTTTTGTGAATGTTTCTTCTTCTACATAAGATTTTAGTCATCTTTAGTTCATGTAATACTTTTATTGTCAATGCACAAATTAAGTAACAGTAGTCTGAAATGTTATTGTTAATGCACAAATTAAGTAACAGTAGCCTAGTCTGAAACGAAATGCTGTTTTACATCTAACCAGTGGTGCAAATAACTGACATGTCCAAATGGGCCTTGATGAAATGCGTCAGCTAGACTGTTCATACACATTTTAACGGGCCAAAGTTGAAGAGCTTTTGTCCGTTATTGTTAGTGCAAATATAGGCTGATTCATGTTCCCTTGCATTGTTTAACTGAGGTCCATGGCTAGTCTGGCTTTCATCAGACCAAGCTCAATCTTTTAAGAAATCAAAAAATAAATAGCGGCAGATCAGGCTGGGTTCACCCAGCCTAGTCCATAGGCACCGATATTGTTTAATTTTCGATTGAGATATAGCCTACTAACTATAGCTCTGGCTATTCTAAATGCAAAAATGCATCAGGGAGTTATGACAAAACGGTAACTAACAAACTAGATCCTAATAGAAAGCTGTTAGCTTCCTAAGCTACAGGTAGGATTATAAGGTAGGCCTATTGACAACATAAATTGTCAATAGGCTATGCTGGCGACACAAATAAAATCTCCTTTGGAAACCAATGGCTTCGGCCTTACAGTATCAAAGCGGACTTAAACTGTCATATATCGTGGCGAAAAGTTGTAATATCGATTCAATGCTCCATGAGTCAAGGAAAGCGCAAATGAAGTAGCCACTTCTAAATGGGACCTACTACACAGTAGCTTAAGGTGTTTTGCTAAAGCAGCCATAATGAAATGAAGGTGTCATTGTTTGGATACTTCACACACACGCATTTTTTAATTTCACAGACTACAACTACCAGCTGTAATCAAAGCACATCGATTCCCCTCTCACACCCTGCACGACTTAAAACAAAATAAACAGGCGTCTCAGTCTCAATGCATGTATAGGCAAAACTGTATCAGACCGTGTGAACGTTGGTAAATCTTCCATTGCACAGAATGATTTTGTAGCGTGCAATAAATTACAGTCGAAAGATACAAACAGTGCTGCTATACATTTGCTTGGTATAACCGCATTTATAGTTTCTACAAATGCAATAAATCAAATGCCTCCATCACTCAACCAACGCTAACGGTAACATTACCTAGGTCCTTATTGATATTACAGATTAACGCATTCCTGCAGTAAAACCAAGCATGTCCCTATAAACATCCTCAGATTTATTTCGGCTTCAAGAAGAAATGGGAATTACACTTCATGTGAACATCGCCCTATCCTTATTAGATGTTCGCTGCGGTGAATTACAGTCCTTGTATGGAAGGCCCATTGTTTTTCAACCCCCTTAACCAACAAAATTACGTCTCACTGCAACGATCATCATCTAGTGGACAAATCGACTACTTCTCGCCAATACTGAAAAATGCAGCCATGATGATGATGATGAATATTTATTTTGGCTTTCTTTTAATCCTACTGATTTTTCATTTTTTACGGGGCAAATCACAAATGAGTGATTATGAGCCAGGTTGATGTGGGCCCTGAGACCAACATACCATAAAAGATTCACAGAGAACTGTGTCTGCCCTACCCTCCTTTTCGGGGTCCAGTCCAGCAGGGGGCTGCAGATGAAAACGAAAAATGACGGTTCCATGCTATCCATGGGGGGTACATGCCCACCAAGTTTTGTGTACCCCGTCTTTCAGTGTCCCGGAATCCTTGTTGGTGTATGTCACTAAATGTACACATAAATTATTTTCCATTGTAAGGCCCCCATGAGCGAAAAGTACACAAAACTTGGCATGCATTCAGAGGGTGTCATAATGATCCTACACTTTTAATTTCGTGCAGTTTTTGACCTTGTCAGCCAGAGATATTGAGATGAAAACACCTAATTTTTGCTTTTAATTTTTAACTAGGTGGCTATACATGAAATAAGTGGTAATGGGATGGGTTGACATGCCCCTAAGACCAACATTCAAAAAAAAGGTGGACCTCCTAGGCCCTCTCACGGTTCTCAGATATTCACAGAAAACTGTCTCCGCCACCTACAGGCCAGTTGGTGTATAGTAACATAAATTAATTTATTGTGGGGCCCCCATGAACGGAATTCCACAAAACTTGGCGTGCATACAGAGGGGTGTCATAATGATCCTACACTTCCAATTTAAATTGCAGTTTTGACTATGTTAGGTCACCAGATACCTTCAATTACACCACCTCATTTTTACTTTTTGTGTTTAACTAGGTGGCTTATACATGAAAATGAGTGGTTATGGAATGGGTTGACATGGCCCCTTGAGATCAACATACAAAAAAAAAAATGGTCCCTCTAAACCCTACGGTTTGAGATATTCGTTGAAAAACTGTGTCTGCCCTACCCTCCTTTACCGGGGTGCAGTCCAGCGTGGGGCTACAGATCAAAACGAAAAACGATGGTTCCATGCTATCCATGTGGGGGTTACATGCCCACCAGTTTTGTCTACGGTCTTTCAGTGTCCCGGGAATCATTGACGGAAATTTGGACATGCGAAAAAGAAAAAAAAAAAAAAAAAGAAAAAAAAAAAAATCTGACTAAACCTATATGACCTTTGCCGCTTAAACAGCATGGTCATAAATATTGACCACCATCACTTCTCTTTCCTGTAGCAGAGAGAAATAGCAATCATCCCTGTTCTCCCCCACAGGTAGCAGAGAAAAAAGGAGCTAAGCACACACACCTGTATCTGAGCACGGTTCCCTGCGGTGATGTTGGAGATGGTCCAGCACGCCTCCTTCTTGATGGACTCCTTCGGGCTGCTGAGGAGGTGGAGGAGAGACTGCAGTGCTGAACAGTTCAGGATCACCTGCAGACAACCCGCACACAAAAACGATGAAGCCATTCAAAACACAACCCAGTCAGCTGCTCAGTCCCTTGTGCAATCCTGGAGTCAATGGATGAGAACTCTACATCTTCACTAACAATGTACTATGCATTTCAATGCATCTAAACATATTGCATGAAAGCAATTACGTTGATATTGTGTAACAATAGAAATGTAAGACTTGACACTTTTGCATAAGAATTGGATACAAATACCGCAGAGCATCCTTTACTCGCTGGGAGCTTGCACTCGAAAACTCTTTATACATTAGAATTGCACATAACTAGCACACAGCAGAATGAGGTCATTCAAAACACAGCACACACAGATGGTCACCCTAGGACAATCCTGCAGCCAATGGACAATTATAACACATCTTCCTTAAGAACACTGTATGTATTTTACTGCATCTCAATACATTTCATGAAAGTTGTTACTTGTGACTTGAAAAAGTCTTCATCCATTAGTATTCAAGGAAAGTATTTACATATTCAACTATTACACTGTTAAAAAAAAAACTGTCTAAAAGTATCATACCCCCACATTCTGAATCAGTGTAACTATGTTAAATCTAGGACATTACCTTATGGCAGCTCTGAGTTTAATGCAGTCTAATTTGCCTAATCACCATCATTAGTGCCTTGCCTGAGTTTGCATTTCTTTTTGCTTCAGTGGACTAAAATGTGTGCATAGCGTGCCGTGCACAGTGATCCAGCCCATGACCCAGGGGCCAGCTGAAGGCTGTGTAGGGGACGAGGCCGTTACCTGTGTCTGCAGGTCATCTCCTGTGACGATGTTGCCCACTGCCCTCAGTGCTGGAGATACCACCTTATAATCAGCGTGTCTGGAACACAGAGGAGAAACAGAGGAGGAAACAGAGGAGGGCATCTCAACTCAGCTGGGGGGAAAAGTTGAAGAATGTCATAAAAAAATAGTAAACATCCTGTTTAGGTCGTTCTTGCCACACACATATAATGAATCCAACTGATTTCAACCACCACTTCCCCCTCCAAATAACCCCAATTAGTAAAAACTTAAGAAACTATCATCTAAAAAGCAGCCACAGTTGCAAATGGAAAGAATAAATGTACAACAATTATAGAATGGGGGATCCAACACAAACAGATTACGAAACACACCCTTCCAAACGGTTTTGTATTATGCCATGTCAATGGTCAAATTTCCCGCGGGATTAAAACAGTATTTTTTTGTATTTCGCTCTTTTTGTTCCCTTGTCGTTTTGCTCCTCGGTTCACTCATTTCCAGCCTCCCTGCTCTTATCCCCTGCTCATCTGTTCTCTGTGGAGGCCCAGTTCCTTCTCGCCCCATTGTCTAGATACCGATCCCTCTGATAGACGCTTACAGCAGCAGTTCCACCAGTCTGCGGCAGACTCCTGAGTCGATGACCGCCTGGATCTTGTCGTTGGGGCCGTCTGACAGGTAGGAGAGCGCCCAGCATGCATCGGCCAGGATGTCCGTGTCGTTCACGAAGAGCAACCACGAGAGGACACTGAGACACGGTGAAACCTAGAGTGGACAGAGGTACACACATCAAATGTGAAGCACTAACATAAATACACACCAATTAGTACATTAATTTCACAGTAGATAATGGCCATGAAATCACTACAAGTGCACATATGTGCTGGATCCATTATGCCTTGTTAGAGCCCAGAGCCATTGAAATTGTGCCATTAATAACTGTCTATATTTTATTATCACCCAGAGAGAAGACATACTCTTTTCTGATTAGCTGGTGGGGTGGCTATTAATTCTGAATAACGGGACACCTATGAAGCAGATCTGGTAAAAAAAAGTTTAATCACCGTTCCATATCAATGCTTATGAATGGTAACTATAACAACCATATTAGGATGACGGTTGAGCCTGGAAGCAGGCTTTGCAACAATGGAATGAACTAGCTAACTGTCCATGCTAACGCTGTTAGGGCCAAAGAAAGATGCACAACAAACTGAACCAATGGACTTCTTTTTAAACGGAACTGCTAGAACCGAGAAAGGCATGACTATTGCCTATAGTGGCAACCGGGTGATAAGCGGGATAACGGCCTTCAAGGTGTAACACTTTTAACACAATTCAGAGCACTATTTTTATCCCATGTCTGATCCAGTTATTGCTGTTGATCCTCTACTACTGCTCAGCAAGCACACTTTGCATTTTTCCTGCGTAAATGCAATCTACTTACCTTAGAGAAATCTGGAGGTGGGTTTTTGCCTCTGCACAGGTTGGACAAGGCCCATACAGCGTTCCTCATCATCGTGAGCCGGTTCTGCTTGGCCAACAACCTGCAGACCACCACAGCCGCACATTAAATTTCACATTTACCGATGAAGTAAACAATAATGGTCAGGTATTTAGCAGACACTTTTTGTCCAAAGCAACTTATAAAGACAATCTACAGAGGCCTGGAAATAATCCCAAAGTCAGACTCAAACTGCTGCCCGAGTATTGACATTTCACAGTTACACTTTCATTTAAATGTCTTAATTTAGCAAGTGATTTTATCCAAAGCGTCTTATAGGTATTTTACAGATCAATGTTTCTTTAAACCGTCTGTGTGCTCCCCAGATATTGAATCCCTGGTATTTTAAGCACCAAGTCACTGTTCTTTGCTCTTGCAGCTGAGCATCAGAAACACAAAAGCTGGAATCTCCAAAAGGCATGTAATGACAATAACCTGCAGGTCAGCTACTTACTGTACGAGGGAGGGAAGGATGTTGCAGTCTATTACATAGTCCCTGCACTCTGTGCTATCACCTGCTATGTTGCCCAAAGCCCACACTGCCTATGTGTAAAAGTGAGAGAGGGGGAGGAGAGAGAGAGAGAGAGAATTAATTTAGGAGTCAAAGGCACAAGATCTGAGGCCTGCCAGGTGAGGCTACTCTATGAAGATGACTCAAGCACCCACCTATTTGATTATAATGATCAAAGCAGTCTGTTGTTTTCATAATCCAAAGACAATGTCACATGTCGTAATTACATTGCAGGTTCAGTAATTGCATTACAGTGTAATCTGCAACGACTCCACATGAAAGGATGGCTGAGATATTTGCATTCACATGAAGCAACATCACTCCATGAGCATCTTGTTTATGAATGTGTACACAGTGCATTTTAGAGTGTACAGTATGTGTGTTTTGTTATTGTAAACGTGTGTATGCATGTGTGTGTGTTGCTGCTGTGAATGTACACTATGTAAATTTTCTTATATATGTGTGTGTGTGTGTGTGTGTCGTAGCAAAGTTGAAGAAGTGTGGTTTGCACACTGCAATTGCTTAAAAAATACAAACTTTATTACTATCAGGCAGATCCAGGGTGACGAAGATCCATGGTGATCGAAACGTTGTTTTTAAAGTAATAAAGTTTATATTTTTGGAGCAATTGCAGTGTGCAGACCACACTCCTTCCACTGTCTGACACTATTGTATGAAGAAAACTTTTCTTTGGATGTGCGCACCCACTCTCCAAAATGGCGTAGCAAAGTTACCTGCTCCTGGACGTCCTCGAAGTCTGAAGTCAGCATTTCAATGAAAGTGGGCACAGCGCCAGCCTGGATGACCACTCTTGTCTGGTGGGATGTGCCCGAGGCGATGTTTGTCAGCACCCACGCAGCTTCAAACTTACGGGACCATAAAAACAACAGATTCAGTGCAAAGTTAGGTTATTCAGATTTCTTGGTTGATCAATGTGTTTGTGTGTGTGTGTGTGTGTGTGTGTGTGTAAGAGAGGGAGCGAGAGAGGTTTATCAACTATAAAGTATATTGGTGGACTGTATGTGTGAGCAAGAGGGTACCTGTAATGTGCAGTTCTCCTTCCTCTTGAGGAATTCCACAAATCGGTCAACCACACCAGGAGTGGCAATGACCTCATCAATGGGAGGGTTAGGTTCTGATTGAGATAAACATCACAAATGTAAACAGTCTGCTCTGCTCTGACCAAGCCTCACACCCTACATGCCTTACATTAAGGACTTAAAGAATGTCACAGCTATGAACACCAATTCACATGCATCATCCCCTAACCATGCAGCATAAGTATACCACATCACTTTGGCATAGAGGTTTTATTTGGAAATAAAAAGATTCAAGAACATAAAATTCAAATGTTTCACTGTATGACTTCAAGCTCATTTTCATTAGCCTGGAAAAATCCAAACTCATTCACAAAGTGAATAGTCACGTGCATCGCGACGGGCACGAACTTTGAAATCATTGGTCCACCCTTACCAATTACATTGATCAGAGATTCCTAACGTTACCTCCTACTTCGCCTAAACTTTACAAACTGACAATAAACAGCATCAACAGTCAGGAAACAATGCATGTGGGTCTACCTTTGCTGTAAATAAATGTCTGCATTTTTCCAACTGCATTTTTTGACGTTTGCAGGTGTTTCCACTTTTGTTTATCACAATAAGTTTCGGTTTCGTCTTCCCCTCTCGTCGCTGATTGGCCTGACATTTTTCTTGTCTGAGGGAAACGGTTATGAACTATGGTGTTCAAGACTAGATCTCCCTGAAAAAAGATCTAGGTGGACAGGGCCAGGCTACATTTCCATATCCTTCGAAAACAATAGAGGTTTTTTGGCTGAAACAGGCTGCTGCTGCTCTTCCAACATTCAGCACTACAACTACTGCTGTGGACTGCAGCTGCAGTGTCTGCTGTAAACTCTTAACCCCTTTTTCAGTCTACAAGTGACTTGCCACAAGAGACCATATCGTGTTAATGTAATTCAGCGATTACAGGCAAAATAACCACTGGCGATGCGAAACGTTAACATTTTCAGTTAAAATTCTTTCAACTTCTAAGGCGACAAGCGATGAGCAATGAGCGAATCACCGTATATGTGAACAAGGCTTTACCTTTCGAGAGGAGCTTCCTGAATCGTTGTGTGCCCATCAGCTGCTGTTCAGGTGAACTTGAAAAAATCATCTGTCTCATATCCTCTGTAATGAATCCTACCTGAGATGCACAGACAGACAGATGTCACTTTAGTAACACTGATTAATTAATACTGAATCAAAATAATCAAATTAACTGTTAGGGGCAGACACACATTTATTGGTTGACAAGTAAATGCTCAACTGTGTTTGCCAGGCATGCAATCTCAATTGCAAAGTGATCTCTTTGCTTTTGAATATCACTGCATTGTGTACACAAAAACCTGAGTTGGAATTAAGTGAACCGATGTTGTTAGCTGAACTGTTGTGGTCTCTCACCGTAATTTGGTCAATGTTGTTGGCCTGAGACTCCAGGTACCCACTGTCCGACATCCCATCATCCTCCAGTGCTCCATCCTCCTCAACAGTGGCCACATTCCTTCTCTTGAACAACTGAAAGACAACAAAAACAGTATTCATTATCACAACATCTTCGCAATAACAAATAAGCTTGTCAAATTAAAAGGTGCTGGAGCATTATGTCCCTCATGGTCTTACCTGTTCATCTTTCTTCTGTTTGCGTAGCTGCAGTCCTTCCTCTTCCCTCCTCCGCCGCATCTCATCTGTGTTGAGGGACTTGTTCTTGTAACTCTTGAGTCGCGCATTGTCTTTACCCTGACTCATGGTGTAACCTAATGGATGAAACAGTAAATGAACATGCACATCAACCACTGAAGAATGTGCATTTGGTTACAGTTACACGTCAAGTGCAAATACCATGCAATATACTGTATTGGGGAACGATCACCATGAAAATGCATCCTTCTAGCCAACCAACATATCACCAACAGGGCCAGTTCAGTACCCGAATTAGGTATTTGCCCATCAACTATTAACACAGAACAATGTATGAACAAATGCCACTGTGGACCAAAGACAGCAGTACTAAGCTTCCTACTATTCATCTCACTTACTGGGGTCAGTTTTAACACCTCGAAATTTCTGAAATGGTAGACAAAGCTAAACTGCAACATTCTAAGATGAAACACACATTAGGTTAACAGGGAAAGTTATGATCGCTTAATATTAAAAGAAGTTAACGTTAACCATCAATTGGTCGTTCTTTGCACCGCTGCTGACAGAGTAACCCTATCCAGGCAGATATGACAGTTAGCTAACCAGGCGGCTACTGTTTTCGGCGCCTCTTCTAACCAATCAATTAAGCCACTACAAGTTTAAGTATGAGTTACAACTCGCTACTCAGCATCAGCAGGTTAAACATATGAAGGATCTATTTCGAACAACAGGCCATCCTTAACTTAAGGCAAAAACACGAGAATGTAAGAGATCAACAAACGTCAGCAACCTAACATCTTGACAGCGTACGCCCTTAACTGCGTTAGCGTGAACGTCACTTCTTAACTAACAGGCTAGAATGCTAGGCTTTAACTGGCCAGATACAATAATATCGCTTCCAGCAGCTGTCATTAAGTATATATGATCAAAATTCACAAGCCTTTATCATGAATATTATATAGCTTCTCAATATTAAAAAGTCTGGATCAGTTCTAACTTAACGTTACCTTGCTATCTTCACCCGTCGTAGGTCAACGTTACGCCAATGCTGGTCGGCTAACCGACTAGCCATTAGCGACAGGAACACCACTCAGCTTGAACTAGCGTTAACCTTACTGTTCAAGATTTACATTTGCCAGTTTTCAAATCCTTAAACAAACAATCATGCCATTTATCAAATGACAATGTCTGGATTAGACTAATTACCAGAAAAAGATTCAATCTCTTCCAGGCATCAATCAGCTGCGTGTAGCTCTACGCAGTCTCTAGCGTCGCCATTAGCCTTAGCTGAGAATTTTATTTCAAGCTTTCTTAAGCATTTGCTTAGAAATCGCATCGGCGCCTGGCTAGCTTGCTAGTTAGGTGAACCCGTAAACCACATCTAATACCGTTAACGTTAGCTGGCCACGGGCTAAATAAGCCTGGTGCTATTCTTGCTATCTCGTCAGCGAGCAGTCATCTTTCTCTTGATATAACACGACGCGACAGCTTACTTTTCGTCGTTATCGGTAAATATATCTGATACTAACCGAGATGGCAATTTCAACATAGTGTCTTTCATGATCACTAACCTGTCAAATATGTCTTTTATCCCCCACTTGGCTTGGGCCACAGCTTCTTCGCCTCCGCCGGTATAATACTACTGCGCATGTGTGAATTTACCCAAAGCAGTGGCAGTCACAGCGCATGCTTGGTGACTAATTTTGCTGACTGCTTGACTGTCCTGGTATTACCCGTTAAATTCTCAGGTATTACGTTGGCTTATGTTTTAGTGCAACTATTCGTTGCCAACTATTTTCAGAAATCTATATTTTAGTTTTAATCTGTCAGCACAGACTGACTTTGTTCTGTGTTTTTCCAATACACATCATGAGATAATGTTTTGTTTGGGTATTTTTTAATACTAGGAACTGTAGGTTATGTAGTACATCGTAGTGGACAGCAGGGGCACCAATGGGTTACGTTTCTAAATGTTATCGTGAGATTTCGCCAGTCACCAAATTCAACCCTTGAACCCTGATCGTGAGCGTTTGGAAAGGATTAAACGACTAAAGAGTATGTTATCTTATCTTTTTGTAAGGCGTTTATGCCTATCTGCTATTGGAGAGACCGCATGCCGCAGCGGAAGTAGGGCAATCACAATTCAATGTTGCAATCTAAGGACTTCAGCAGCTGTCAACTATAATAACAACGATGCCTCACCTGATCCGGGTAAAGTTGTTGTCCCACCACTTCTGTCGTGTAGTGCCACACACTCGTGTAGGCTACGTCCCACTATTGAATGCTACTTATTATGCTAATGTCAAATTACAATTTATTCGACTATATCCATATACATTTCACCGTACGAAATGAAACAGCTTGCCAAACATGCACAGAAAAAGTCAGGGCTGCTTAGGCTACTGTTCTGACAAAGTAGGCCTTTGTTAACTAACCTACCAATTAGACAAGGTTTGTTGTCCACCACGTTATTGACTTTTGTTGTCTGTGCTATTCTGTGAAATCTGTAGACATATGTAGGCTACATTGTTTGACAGCATTTCTGACAACTCACCTGGCCACACCCCCTTAGAAAGAGAGGCTAATCTATCATGTCTCCCTATTTGAGTGGGGGGTCTGACATCTGACTCATTAACCATCAGCACTGGTGCTCCCCAAGGCTGTGTTTTGAGTCCACTGCTGTACAACATCTACACACATGACTGCAAAGCCAACAGTAGTCATACCTCCATCATCAAGTTTGCAGATGACACAGTGATCTTGGGCCTGATTAGTAACAACAATGAACAGTTCTACTTGGATCAGGTTGATGAGGTGGCATAGTGGTGTCAATCTAACAGCTTGACACTGAATATCAATAAAACCAAGGAAATGGTAGTGGATTACAGAAGGCAGCAGCAGAACTACAGTTACACCCCACTAATGATCAGCGGGCAACCTGTAGAGAGAGTCACAAGTTTTAAATACCTTGGTGTCCACATTACTGGTTAACATGGACTGTTAACACTCAATATGTTCTGAAGAAGTCCAGACAACGACTCTACTTCCTTCAATCCAGCTAAGGAAATTCAAAGTTTCTACATCCATCATGAAGGCCTTCTACACTTCAGCGGTTGAGAGTGTTCTAACTGGTAGCATCATCACCTGGTATGGGAACTCCACAGTTAGAGATTGTAGTACTCTGCAGAGAGTAGTGCTTCAGCTGAACGTACTATAAGAACTCAACTCCCTGCTCTACAAGATATCTATTCCAGAAGAGTACTCCTAAGAGCCCAAAAAGATTCTGAAGGACTCTTCTCATCCTAACAATGGATTATTCCTACCGCTGAAATCAAGAAGACTTATGTAGTCACAAAGCCAGAACTGAGAGACTCAGGAGAAGTATTTATCCCCAGGCCATCCGAACTCTGAACTCACACTATACTGACTTTGCACACATTCACTCTCAGCACTCTCAAACATTTCCCAACTCTGAACTCCCACTATACTGACTTTGCACTCATTCACTCCTCAGCACTCATGACCCCCCACACACACACACACCCACACACACCTACAAGACTTTTTTAGCACTTTTACATCCCTCTCCCTATGCTACAGACCTTTTATTTATTTTTCTTATTTCATCACACGCCAAAACACACACACACACACACACACACACACACACACACACACACACACAAATCTGACTTTCTCCAACTTTTTGCACACTTTTTATTTATTATTTTTGATTTCTCCTCCATCTACCCATGTCCTTGATTGCCTAGCCTTTCTGTCCCCCATCCCCAACACACACACTTACATCATCACTGTCATCACTTCACATACATACAGCACTCCTCTACATACTTGCTGCACACTGCCCCACATACACAGCACATTGTCTTCAGGATCTTCTCCAACACACATCCTCTACATACTTACAGCACACTGCCCCCCACCTACCCACACACACACACTACACACATACACACACAGTCACTGCTCCACTCCCGCCCACACACACATCTTCACTGTCATCACTCACATACATTACATACAGTACTCTGCTTGCAATAGTAAGTCCCTATGCAGCCCTTGCCACTTAATCTACTACCCCCCCCCCATTAATGCACAAATAGGCTGACACCAGACATAATTTCACTGCATTTCTTACTTCCAGTAACTATATGCATGTGACAATAAACTTCCTTGTATCCTTGTATCCTTGTATCCTTGTATTTATTTGTGCTCAGAAGGCTAGTAACTAATAACAGCCAAATGGTCACATGATTACGTACAGTAAATGCTATACTAGAGAATAGGCCTATGTGCAGATTATTATTGTTTTATTTCTTTGTCAATACCAGATTCGGTGGTGTCTTATGAGAAGATTCAATCCATGCTGTCAAGCAAGGATATCCAGCTGTTTGATGTGCGCAATCCTGATGAATTCCAAGCCGGACGCATCCCTGGCTCTATTAACATTCCATGTGAGTGACAGCTGAAATTCATCCCCAGAACCAACTGAAATGTGTGTGTGTGTGTGTGTGTGTGTGATGATGAGAGAGAGAGAGAGAGAGAGAGAGAGAGTGAATGTGTGTGTGTGTGTGTGTGTGTGTGTGTGTGTGTGTGTGTGTGTGTGTGTGTGTGTGTGTGTGTGAGTGAGTGAGAGAGAGATAAAGAGAATGTGTTAGAGAGAATTATTTTCTTACAGTGTCTTTTCCTGTTGCAGTGGATAGCCTGGAGCAATCACTGAAGCTATCTCCACAACACTTTGAGCTTCTATTTGAAGCAAAAGCCCCTGGGAAGGAGGATGACAACATCGTTTTCCACTGCCAAAGGGGTCGCAGAAGTGCATCTGCACTGGAGATCGCCAAGAGACTTGGCTACATGAGGTAGCCTGTCCCACATAACTATGACATCCAGTACACATTTCCTTCCCAATAAAGGCTAATCACATTTCTTTTTTTTTTTACCTTTCCCCTTTCTCTGTTTCAAGGGCTCGGCACTATGCGGGAGGATACAGTGAGTGGGCAGAACGAGACAAGTAAAAGGTCGAGATGGTTTGGCTTGTTTTGCCAACCATTAAAGAGGAAAAATGGAAGCCCTGCAGTTACTGTAACTGAATGTCAAACCGAAGGTCATTATATACTTCTGTGGGGAAATTATTGACTACACCCATAGACTTATTTTCAGTTCAGTGTGGCTGGTTTAAAATAAAGCAATATCTCTGTATCTGGTTAAGATTGGAATTTTGTTCACTCCGTTCCTGGACTAATTTGATTTCATTTTGATATGCACTGGGATAACACTGTTTAAGCCAATGTGATAATGACAATGTGCTGCTAATTTAGTCATTAAAGTTTATCTTGATGATCCATGTATTCATGGATTCAATCACTATATATATCTGTCACAATCAATTTCTGTGTTATTTTCATGTGCTGTTGATTAATTAGGTATCCTTATGTCTAGTGCTGGGCGGTATGACCAAAAATGTATATCACGGTATTTTTCAAAATTCTTACGGTTTCACGATATGACGGTATTTTTTGCATAATCAGATGTTCACAGCATTTTCTACAGGTTGAGAGAGGAATTGCTGCAGTACACTGACTAAGGATGGTCTATTTTACTGTCATGATGTAGAATAGCTCCACACTAGTGGTAATGCAGTTTTGCATGGCCCCAGAAAATGATGCTGTTTACAAAGAGCCACTTATGATTCTAATGAAGAATCTAATCAGAATGCAAAGACAGTTGCAGTCAAAATACAGAACTTTTACTGTGCAAATTTCACAAACATCTTGTATCAAACCAATACAAAAAGTAGTGCAACTTGCAATAATTACATTAGAAAATTATACAATTTAAAATAAAACCTCTCTGCTAATATGCTTACTCTGTCAAATAGGCCTATCAGAAACATGCCTTATTGTTATTGTGTGGTTTACATGACGTTAGTGGTAGGCTAAAGTTAACTTCATGTGGATGTGGATGTCTTGTGAGGCTGCCATGAGCTTCGGTCGGTTCGCTAGGCAAAACATTAACAAAAAGTTCGTTTTGGTGCACTGATGACAGTCAGGATCATTTCTAACTAGCCAGCTAGTATTGCTCAGTGCATGTCTATAACATGCTTTACTTGCTACCTGGATAATTTCAGCGAATATTCTTAAGGTGAGATGAATGATAAGAACATTAAACTTCACTGTGTTCGGTGGGTTGCTAACTAACGACATCACCTACTAGCCAGCTAGTTATAGCTGTTGAACAATCTCAATAGAATTTTCGTGACGGTAAATCCAGAAAGGGTTAAAGCGGAGCTAGTAATCAAGGATCTTTGGTAAATCCCTTTCAATGCAGTATCCCTTAACGTTTTTCCTTAACTAAAGAAACAATTTAAGGTATCCTGTGCAACACCCTTAAATAAACCCCTTACCTAAGGAGAAATTAAGCCTTAAGGGTCATACTTCAGGGGAAAAACTTATGGTGTTTTGTGTTTACACTCACTATGCCTTGCAGTGGCACCATGCATGCGTGTGAAAAAAGTCCCGTCTGAAACACTGTCGCGCTGCGCAGCGTTCCAAACGTTGTGTAATCAAATACACCGGTTTGGCGGTATATTAAAAATTCATATAATAAAGAAAATATACACCGGTATACCGCCCAGCACTACTTATGTCCCACAGTGTTTTCAAAATGTTGCCCTTTACACCACAAGATGGCACCAATGTAACATGTTTCTCTGTTCTGGTAAAATGACACTCAAAAAAGTGCATGTTTAAAGCCCTGAACAAACAGGCAAGGCCACAGGTGCTGAAGAGAACATTTAGGCTTATCTGTATGGTTGTGGCCAACAGCAGCTTTGTGAAGAGGTGTCAACAACTCAGTCAACCTAAGGCTGCTCTGTTTCCCATCAGCCTTGACAGCTGGCACTATGTCAGCCATCTTCCCAGCTGCAGCCACTGTCAATCTACTCTATGTACCAACAAGGAAATAAAAACATTGAGGAGACAGGTCAAAACAGGGACACGGTACTTGTAAAAATGTACTGTGTGTATGTTAGTTAAGTATCTTGAAAACAGGGAATTTTACACATGCCAGGTGAGATTGAACGCAGAAGCATAGGTCTATAAAATGTATTGTTGTTTCTTTTTCTTTTTGCAGCATCGGCCTTTAGTTTGTAGCTGAATTGGATTTCATTTTTGTTGTTGCTGTTTATTCCCCCATCATTGTCCTCATCTTCTCCTCTTCAATGTCTTCTCCCCTTTATCCCACACCCTGAATACTGATCTAGAGTGCTGCCACAATAAATTTCGCTCAGCTCACCAACCCAGACTTTATCATGCTGAGGCATCTACTGGAGTGACATCCCCCAAGATCTCTGTAAAGCAGACTACCTGCCTGGGTCCAACACAAGGGCACAACAAGACCCCTCGAGACAGGTCAGAAATACCGTTTATTTGGAGACGGCTAGTCTGGAGGAAACCCTGTTAACTGACTTCATTATACCCCCATTTACCCGCCTTTGTTTGAGCATGCAAATTTATGGTAGTTATAGTAGATCTAGCATTTGAATAAACTTTGCCTCTGTGTAGTCTATCCTGCATGCGAGTCAGTGCGTGCGTGAGCGGTGTGGGTCAGCATCTACATCTACACAATAAAATCTTTGACGATGCCCCGGCTCGCAAGAAAGATATATCAGCTATAGCAAGGTCAAATCGAGTCTAATAAGTAGGCTCTCTCCAAAACTGTCTCTCACACAGAAGCTGTTTGCACCAGTGATCTCAGGTGAGGTTTATTTTGAGACAACCCGATAATAACCACTCACTGCGCGCGACGGAACTGCCCTGCTGGTCATTTTAATTTACAGGTAGGCTGATCACCCAAAAAAGATGAACCGTCACACACTGGAGACAAACAGAAGATGTCCCTCATACCAGTTGTCTGTTAATTTGCTGATTGAAGAAGGCATTCGTATACATGCTGTTAATCATTTCTTAGGTTTTTTACTCGGCAGACAGGCTATTCATCTTGCCCTTAGAGCATGCCGGTAATGTCGTTTAAATTTGTCAGTATAGGTAGGCTACTCGTTGAATTTGTTTATTGCCGTATTTCTACTCCAAGTCTTGAGGGGAAATAACTTTGTTTTATTTTGCAATACAGCTAAAAATAAAATGCCTGTCAGCAAACCCCTTCACAGCGTTTCATGAGTGTTTCCTCCCAGGCTACTTAGTTTTCGAACTGCCTTGGCTGTTCCGCTGGAGAATGTGGAAGAAGATGCGAGCTCTCACGCACCAAGAGCGTCTGCGCCACGCAAGAGCTCTCTGGAAACCTATAAGTCATGTGGCTTAGATGGAATTATTCAATACCGAAAAGAAGACGAGAATTATCATTTTCGTGCTTTAATGAGCCTCAGACTTCGAATTATCCCCTAGTGCGCCCGGAGAATGGGAGCCATCCCTGCTATGAGTAGGCTACAATTCGCACGACCATCCTTAAACCATCTAAGTTTTATCCTTCTGGAGCGGCAGAATTTCGAAGTGATTGTCTGCAAATTCAGCACTAGAAGAGCTTAAAAGGGGAAGTTTCAGGTAAGAGGAATGTAAAACTTATATGATAAATAATGTTTCTATAGTAATGCTATTAATGACCTTTGGATGAAGCATATGTTGTTTTTAATTTGTTATCTCGCATGAGTATGTGATTTCAAGGTAATTTTATCAAACCGCTATTATGTCATTTCTAACTCTTTCAGTTTAATCGTACTGTCCGTTTGACACTGGCTGCGTTAAATAATAATACAAAAAACTTTCATTTACGAAAGAAAATGGTTAGGCTACGCTTATGCTATAGCCTGCACATCTTGTACGATTGAATTTCTGTACACTGAACTCCATTTGTATTTTGTCAAATGGTGACATTTTGCTAAGCTTCATTTTTAAGGAGGTATACAGTTACCTCAGGTATACGTATATACCTGGTTGACCCTTTTAACAGTCCATGCAATAAATGCCAGGCTCCATCATGTTTGCGCAGGCTTTGAAGCATGACGGTGTGGTTTCAGAGAGGTCTAATTGAGCACGGAATCGACACACCTTTATCACCCAATTACCTCCCCTCCACGTGAAAATTATAGGCAGATATTTGCATATCATTGTATCTGTTTTTGATGTTCCTACATTTGTGTGGGTTGTAAGAACACAGATAAATGTGTAATTTGAATGCCAAGCACTGGTGCGTCCCAGGTACAGAAGCACCTTTTCAGGACAGTGTAGAGGACAGACAAACGCATCACTGCCTCCCATACAGATGTGGGCTAAACAGAATGGGAGGCGGCTTTGCTTACACACACACACACACACATACATACACACAGACACACACACACACACATATACACACACACACAGAGAAAGAGAGAGAGAGAGAGAGAGAAAAGCTATAATGAGAAGTCTTCTCCAGGCAGTCGTTTGGGCAGAACCATTCACCTTGAGTTTTTTTTTCTTTTATCCTCTATTTTTCTCTCTTCGTTGTAAGCCTTCTTCCCTTTCAACTTTTTCTGTTCAACAAAGGTGTGTCATTCTTGATATAACATACTTTGCAACAGTGGCACACTAGGGAAGCCTATGATTGGACATCCACTATGAGAAACGTGATTCAGAGGGAATGATTTGTGTGTGTACACTGATTGAATTCTGATTCAGGTTCAGGTGCTTGTCTCTCTCTCTCTCTCTCTGTGTGTGTGTGTGTGTGTGTATGTGTATGTGTGTGTGTGTGTTCCTTACATCCCTCTATCTCTGTATCATTGCAACTCAAGAGCTATGGCGGTGTTCAATGATGCTGAGTGGTCCTGGAACGACTCTTACCTCAGAATTCCAGATGGGAATTCCAGCATGGAACAGCTGGAGGCAGAGAGCGAGCGGAACTACTACGCCATGTTCTACTCCCTGCTTATCCTGGCCATTGTGTTCGGGAACGTGCTGGTGTGTCTGGCCGTGGTGAGGGAGCGCTCCCTGCAGACCACAACCAATTACCTGGTGGTGAGCCTGGCTGTGGCGGATCTACTGGTGGCCACCCTTGTTATGCCCTGGGCTGTCTACCTGGAGGTAAGTCTGGGTATGAAGGATGGGCACATCAAAGTGAGTCTTAATACAAAAGAGCCAAATTCCCCAATGGTGGCCGTATCAAACAAACAACAAAATACAACATCAAACTAAAAAGCTGTTAAAATGCCAAACAGTGAAGTCCTCCACTAGGGCTGATATAAGGTGGAGATAGCACAAAGACCAGCTGGTGTCCCAAGAGCACATCTATGAATAGCTTTGAAATGCAAGTATGCTTGAAATGTTAGTGAAATGAAATGAAATGAAATGCTTGAAATGAAAGGACAAAATATTCAACAGGTCCAAATAAAGCCCTGTGTATATCAAAATATTTCACTTAAAACTGAACATTAAGAACATAAAGAACAGTATTTTGTTAGAATAAGATTGGTTAAAGGGCTCTAGCTCTGCAGTCTGCTGGCACACAAGAGATAGGCCTACTATCATGATTCATGTGGATCGTGATATGAGTGTAGAGACATATGTGACTCGTGTCTCATGTTATCTAGGAAAAAGGAGGACTGGGATTAGGGTGTGTTTAGGCTTCAGACATTTGACTGGAATGATGGGAAGGTTGTCGTATAATTTGCACCAGCGAGGGAGGTGAGCTGTCTGATGTTTCTACTATGCTCGGGTGTTGAGATAAGGTGAATATGATTATGTTAATGGCTGAGCTTGGAGTGGGTTACCTTGAGTTTGAAGGTGACATTCAGCTTGTGGTTGTTGCTTTACTTTTGTTACATGTTTAAATGTAGGAGTGGAAACATGAGGGAAGTTAAATGTTGCTAAATATAATGCATGACGAAGGGAATCGATGAGCTAAGCTGTGACACATCATACTTATCATGTGTAAATAATTTTTACACTTTGCAAATGATACAGTATGATTAACGTAGGCGTAGGGCTCAGAGTTGAATCTCAGCTTCTTGTAGTCACCAAGGGTCAAGCATGTGTTGTAAGGAAAATTGAGTGCAAGCAGACAGAGGCAGGTTTAAAGACTAAAAATATATTAAAGCATATTGGTTAACAATGGTGTTAGAACTACAAGCTCGGAGACCAGCATATGAGCTTCGGAGACCATATGAGCTCGGAGGCCAGCATAGTTCACGCTTATGGCGGCGGCCAACTGAACCTCCAGAGCTGCGTCTTCCCTCTGCATTTAAAGCGCAGCCCATCCTCTTTGATTGTGTCAAGAGGAAAGAACTCATCATCAAATGATTAATTGTCGTCATGTGTCCTCATGTGGTTCTCATGAGTGTCTAAGTAACAATGAGTCATGTGAGCATTTGATTGACAAAGGTCACAAGAGCAGTTTGGTTGACAAAGGGTTTGGCATGATCAAAGGCTGGGGTGATGATTAAAATGAATGTTGAAGATTTCCACTACACATGCTGTGGTTATTATCAGGTCCTGTCGGTCACAGCCTGTGCATGTTGGGTCTTGGCCCTCCTCAGCACGGCCTCTTTCTGGTCGTGACAGTGACTAGGGTGTTATATTACACTACAATTAGAGCAGGAGTAAAGGGAATCGCGAGTCCATCTGTTAGTGCCGGCAGACCTGGCAACCAGACTCCACCACTCTGCCCAACCACACATTAATCTCTGTCACAGGACTATTACCTCACCGCTCCTGAAACCACCTATGGCTGCGTCTGTCTCAAGATTCCTTGTGTGTGTGTGTGTGTGTGCGCATGTTTGTGGAGGAGAAAGTCGGCTGTTCTGTGGCGCATCATCCTATGTGTTACACAAGCGTGGGTGTCTTCTCCTTAATTGCGTGTATTAGAGAGTGGCGTGTTTACATGTTACATGATCTCTCTCTCTATCTGTGTGTGTGTGTGTGTGTGTGTGTGTGCGTGTGTGTGTTGAACAGGTGATGGGCGGTGCATGGCTCTTCAGTCGACTGTACTGCAACGTCTTTGTCACGCTGGATGTGATGATGTGCACTGCTAGCATCCTCAACCTGTGTGCCATCAGCATTGACAGGTAAGGTGGCCTGGGCATGCGTGTGTGCGCTCAGTGTGTTGTGATATTTATGTCTGTTCATTATCGCTTTAATACAGAAAAATGAGTTAACCTCATGTGACCTCCTGGTGGATCGAAACGTTATCTTATTTTACCTCTGGATAGAAATTGTATTAATCCATCACATGAAAAAAGAGTGTGGAGATTAAAGTGCCTGCTGAATGGTAATGGGCCCATTACACATTTAAAGAGGTGCACCAAGAAAGACCTCTATTGTTGCGCTTCAAGGACACAGAGTGTTGCAAGCTAAAAGACATCTTTATTAGCAACTGAGGGCTGATGGATTGAAAGACCTGGATGGCCAACCTGATGCTCCCCGCAACCCTCTCGGATCAAAACAGCTCCATCCTTCTCCAATCTCTGGGTCTGGTTGATGCCAGATCAGGCACAGATCCATTCCTCTGGGCAGTACTTTCCAATTAATTTAGCAGAGTAGGCAACTCCAGAGGAATGGCGTATAAGACATCTCCTCCTGTCACAACCTCTTTAAATATTTGATCACAAACTGTGCTGCCCTTAGAAAATTCAGCTCTGAAAACTTTTGTATGACAACAGCCCACCAAGGGTGCATTGTGCTTTTGTAAGTGTGTATCTTCATACATGTGTGTGTACGCATGTAAGAATGTGTGTGTGTTGAGTGTGTCTCTTTAGTGTGTTGTGTGTCTCTTTCAGTGTGTGCATACCAGTTTCCATGTCTGTATTTGTCCCTTGTTTATGTTCAATCACTTGCATTATTTAGTTGCCCTCTGTGCCCAGATCTTGTAACTTTTAATATTTTACCGCCTCGTGGGGTCTTTAAACCCTTGACCCTTTGCCTCCAAGCACATTCTTTTTTTCTCTCTCTCTCCCTCTATCTTTCTCTCTCTGTGACAGTCTCCTGTGTGGGCTTGCATTTGTTGGTTCATATGGTGATATTTTTGGGGTTGCTTCCCTGTGTGTGTGTGTGCAGTCGTTATTAATAGCTGGGGAATGAGCTCATCAGTGGCAGGTGCACAATTAACACTTGCACAAGGGGCACTCTGTGACAGCTTTGTTTTCATTTTGTGTGTATCCATATGAATCACAGAGAGGACGAAGAATGTGTGTGAGAGAGAAAGAGAGTGACAAACAAAAACACAGAAATTAGCAGAGAGAGAGAGAGAGAGAGATGGGATACAGACAGATGGAAGAAAAGACACAGAGTGTGTGTATGCTTGGATTACTTCAGGGCTTTAGGCCTTGCCTTAATAGGATAAATATTGATGTTGGGGTGATTGTGCCTTTCTTTCCAATGAATGTTTGTGTTGTGTCCATCTGATGTGAGAACTGGAAAAACAAGGGTCTCAGATGCATGCTGGGAGAGAAATGGAGGAAGAGAATGAGGGAGAGAGTGGCTGCTCTCTTTGTTTTATTGTTCATCCTTGTTTGTTTTCCACGGCTTCACCCTCTTCATCCAGCTTTCTCACTATGGAAAAAAGGGAATTAATTACTCTGATAATGGCATCGATGCTGATGACACTAATCTAGTGATAATAAAACTCTCTGCTCCAAATTGGGTCGAGCTTAATTACCGCTCCCTCCAAGCCGATGCTCTGCCGCCCAGTTCTCAACAGCGCTCACAGATTCAAAATTCTTGGCATAAACACCAGTAATTAATTTTTAATAAAGCAATGCTCTTGCCTTTTTTTTGAGAAGGGGGATGGGGGTGGGTTTTACTGTGATGTACTTTTTGAAAAAGCCATGACGGACAATCTCAAAATTTTGATCATTCATGTTGATGCCAGCCATTTTGTAAACTCGCACAATTAGAGAATTGATTTTGCTAACCCTAATTAGCATTCCGAATATATGAGGCTGCAATTTCACCCTCCAGCTATTCCTTTCTCATCTCCTCTCTATTTTTATTTGGCTCCATTTGTCTTTGGCACATTCTCTCTTTCCTCTCTTTATTTCTCTATCAATTTCTCTCTAACTCACCATTTCTCTCCTCTCTCTCTCCCTTTCTGCCTCTTTGCTTCTTCAATCTCCCCTCTCTTTATGATTCTTTCTGTGTTGCTTTTTTCCCCTCTCCTTTCACTCTTCCTCCCCCTATCTCCCTCATTAATCAACCAAATTCTCTTTTAAACTATCTTAGAGACACAGATGAATAAAGAAGAAAGTTCTAGCTTTCACTCTCTTACCCTAACTGACGTCAGTCTACGCTTTTGTGTTCTAACCTTCCTGATGTGTGTGTGTGGTGGTGGACACAATGGAGGTGGTGATGGCTGTGTCATATGACATTGCATTCTCCCTCCCTGTCATTCTGTCCCGTCCTCTCTCTCTAACAATTTGTGTGAATGGGCTTTGTGTGATCTTTGCACGTATATCGCAGTGTGCTACAAAACACCTTTCTATGTCCTTCATACACACACACACACACACACACACTCATTATCTCTTTCTCACTCTCTCACAGACACTCTTGCCATCTATCTTTTTCTGTCTCAGGTACACTGCAGTGGTTGTGCCTTTGACATATAAAACAGGCCCTAAGCTATGAGGTTCCATGGGGGAGCCCCTCAGATATATTTTATGCCACCCCCCTGCACCAAGTTTAGGTTTTGTAGGAAAATCATAAATATAACATCTATATTGACTGAGATAAAAGTGTCAGAGACAGTAATGAAAACTTCTTATTGGATCCAGTCTCTTTACCCCCTGCACAAACAGCATTCAAACATTCTCAAACAATGTAGTTTTATCAGGACCACGGACAGCACTGTTTGTTGTACACTGTGAAGAGATTTACAGTATTTATTCATTTTGAACATCATGCCGCACTGCATGTTAAAAAGCTAAAACCTGGAACCATGAACATATATTACAGCCAGAAAGCAGTTCAGGAATGAGGAGAGATATCAGAATTTGGATTTGAAATACAAAATACCATAGAGATCTCAGCCGAGGGCAGTAGCCCCAACAGCAGCTACTGTAAGCCCAGTGTGACGGAGTACTGTCACTACAGGTGAGTATGCAATCTGACTGCCATACCAACGGGCCTGGCTCTTTGCCGTTGCAGTCAAGCTGCAGGATTAGTGCCCTGGAGACCCGGGTTCAAGACCGGGTGGGGTCACTGCTCTCTCCCTTCGCTACACCCAGAGTTACTTTGTACACCAGCTGTAGAGGAAGTACCCCAGCAGCAAGCAAGATCAGAATGCCCTCCAAACATTTCCTATAATATTAGGGACATTACACACAAGCACATGGAAAATGTAAGGCAGGAGATTGTTCACATCTAGTCAAAAAGCAAAGATTTACCCCTCGTCACTTTTAACCGCCCCCTGAGTCACTTTATCCTGGTGTCATGCCTGATATAAAACTACCAAACCACAGTTCTCTTCCCCCAGTCTATGGCACTTTTACTCTTCTTCTCACTGTCACACTTCTTGTTTGTATCTTTCTTCTCCCCTCTCTCTCTCTCTCTCTGTCTCTCTCAGGTACACTGCAGTGGTGATGCCTGTTCTGTATAACACCACACACAGCTCTCGTAAACGGGTGTCCATCATGATCGCCGCTGTCTGGGTCCTGGCCTTCACCGTCTCCTGTCCCCTGCTGTTTGGGTTCAACACCACAGGTAGGCAACGTGTTTCCTTTACCTTCTGAAGGCAGATAAACCTCACATCAAGCTTTAAGTCAGCTTTAAAATACTCTCAGTTGGGTGAATCATTAGAGGTCTGGGTGGCTATCAGTAGTCTTCTCACTGTCACCTTCAGATAAAAGCCGCTGAGAGATTCCTGGTATAGCAGGCTGGCATAAGAGGAGGAGGATAAAGGCAGTATTGTGTTTCCTCAAACCCAGAAATAATGATAATAACAAAAATACCACCCAAAACAGGATATAATAAATATTAACCAAAGAGGCTGTTTCTGCTGTTGTTACCTAGAGCTAGCCTGGAAAATCCAGACCCTGAAAATCTAGAAAGATTAAGGGTCTGGCAAAAAACAATGTAATGGCCCAACTTGAGGGGCGGCAACAAGCATGCATTTAAAAATCTCACTGCACGCAATTGGACATGAGACTTACTCTGAATTATTTCGGACTTCGACGCAATCGGATAACACTCAGAGCCGGACAGTAACTGAGTACATTTACTTGAGTACAGTACTTGAGTACAATTTTGAGGGATCTGTACTTTACTCGAGTATCATTTTTGTACTCTTTACTCCGCTACATTTCTATCCATAACCGTGAGTACCCGTTACTTCTAAAAAAACAAAGGAAAAAAGAAAAATCTGGGAAACCCTCAATTTGTTGTTTCCCTCTCAAACGTGATTGGATTGTGCAGGCACCACTGAATGGGACAGCCTATCAGCAATTACCTTCAGCTTTCCACCAAAGTCAACTTCATGGTCAGATTTAGATAAGAGACGAAACCATGGATGAAACAATGGATGAAGACGCAGCAGGTCCATCACGGGAATGTGCCAACCCGTGGCCCCACCTCGCCAGACTATTTCAATTTTCTGAACAAGTTAATGATAGTTTTCGCTTCAAGTGTTTCAATTACAAAATAGTATTTTGTATTTGAAATACGTATTTTAAATACATGTATTAGAAATACTGCCCATCCCTGGCAACATGGTAAAAAGATGAAAATGACTTTATCATGTTATTAACATTAACATTTTTCATAACTCCATGTAGGACGTTTCTGTACATAAATGTAAGCACTGTGGCAGTAGTAATGCAATATTTAGAAAATGTAGGCTACTCTTGTACTCTTGATAGTCAAGTACTTTTAAAAACAAGTACTTTTGTACTTTTACTTAAGTAGACATCTGACTGTTGTCCTTTTACTTGTACTCGAGTAAAATTTAGCAAAGGGTATCTGTACTTTTACTCAAGTAAAAGTGTACTCTGTCCGCCTCTGCTAACACTACGACCAATGTGTACTGCCTCCAACGTTGCAGCGCTGTCTTCATCAGTTTAGCAGGTTTCCCGGAATGTTGGGGTAAAAGTAATGTGCATCATTGCTCTTTGCCAGAGTGTCTCGCAGAGACAATTCCATTGTGCTCTCGCGAGAACTCTGGATTTCCAGAGTAACCTAGAGCCAATTTGGACTATCCCACCATGCCTTCTTACCATGTGAGGAGTTCCAATCCACAACCCTAGTGGTGAGGTACCCAGGACGTTGTCTGGCCCAGGTGCCCAATAGATTTGGAATTTATCCCTTCACGTCGCTGGCAGCATTAAATCCTGGAACATATCTCTGCCAGGTTCTGTTTAGCCTACATTTAAATAAATTAATGTGGCAGACACTTCTCTCCAGAGTGACTAATAATGCGAGATCCAGAGGTGAATCGTGGATAGTGGATAAAAACACAGAGTGAGCGACGCGCTGTAAACTCAAACCTCAGCTTCAACTTGGCCTCATCCAAGTGCCAGTGAACTGACAGCAGACAGAGGAAGATGTAAGAGCAGAGAAAGCAGCAGTGATAAACTTAAAGGAAAAAGAAAAAAAAGAGGGGCTTGGGGCTAAAAATGTATAAAACATGTCGATCCTCTCAGAAGAGTTGTTTCTCTAACTTACTTACATCACAGAGGGATGACTTAGAAAGACAAGAGTCTCGACTGAGACATGTTGAAATGCAGTAATGGTCCCAGATGAAGTCTAGATGAAGATGCATTCCCAACATTGTTTCTGTCTGGAAGAGGGAATTAACCATCTGAGGCAGTCCCAGTGCTCCGAGCTGGTTGACTCATACTATTCATTCCACACAGCCACAGCAGGCTAGGACATGCTAACCTATTTAATCAGGGCTTTCAGACATATGTGTAAGGCCGGAGGTTCTGCGGATGTTAAACGGTTGGGCCGCATATCTGAACAACATAAACGGTCATATGGAAGTCCGAACTTAGCTGGTTGTTCTTCTGCTCCCCTCCTAGTATTTCCTCCGGACATTATGTAAATGTGCTGTGTCTGAACGAAGTGTAGAACATGCGGTTAAAATTCACACCTTCAGCATATACATGTTTGCCCCTTTTTGTGGTTTGTAGATCAGCTATGCCACCCAAAAATACAAGGCTTTTTCATTATTCAGTCTAGGCAAAATAACTAGCCATACAAACTGGCAACTGGTGACCAGGCTTTCAAATGCGGATTTTACAGTGTAAAATAGCATTAGCTGTTAGGATATTGTCACAGCTAAACCTAGCTTCTATAATCTTCCAACCAAAGTTAGGAGTCATGTTGAATAGGCTAAGGGTGTGCCACACGGACAGTTGCATATAGGCACAGAATAGAATAAGTCACCATCACTGACTGTTAAGCTAATTGGGCTACCAATCTTGCAGTCGCAATAAACAATGGATCCGAGACATTTTCCTGTTCCTATATTCTGTTTATGTAGGCTAATGTATTTGTGAATGTAGCCTGCACATTGCAAAGAAATAAAAGATAAACTGTTGCATTTCCATACACATAGAAATGAACATTGCGAGACACTTATCTCTTCTATGATCTCATCCCAGAAAACAATTCTTTGACTTGTTAGTTTTTTTGAACATTTATTTTATCTATTGACATAGCAAACATGATTAATTGAATCCACATATCCTTGCACTTGCAAAACTATTTTTCACTAGCCTAAAACCGTGAGACTGAAAGCTAATTGCGTTCACGTTCCTCTTAAAGTGACACTCAATTAGATTTACACACCACAAATGTGATGATATTAAAGACAAGTGTAGCCTAATCATTTAAATATCAATATGATGTATTCAAATTACTAAATATGTTTAGCTATTAGTAACCATGCAAATCATAAAATACTATAAATAATTAACAATATAAGTTTATAGTTTATATGAATTCCAAAATATGACAACCATCACTTATTATGTGTGTGTATGTGTGTGTGTGTGTGTGTGTGTGTGTGTGTGTGTGTGTGTGTGTGTGTGTGTGGAGGGTCAATCAAATTCTATGATTGCCACTGATGTGAATGATCTCACAAATCACACAAACCAAATAAAATTTAAAAATAATCGCAATTGTATCAAAATCGAGATTCTTCACTTGCTATTGGTATTGAAACAATAATGTTGGTATTGTGACAACAAGAGTTGTGAATGTGTCCCCACCAAAGCTGAGACCAAACCTACACCCTTTAATGTGTTTATTTGAAGCACACATACAAATACTGTAGGTCAGCTTCAAGTATGCGCACTTACGTGACTACTTCAAGTATTAGCCGACGCACAATAGATTTTTCTTCTTTAACCTACATAGCCTAATGCATACATTTTGTAAACAAAAACAGCAGCTGTGACAGCGGCCGCATATATTCTGCGTCATATCTCACCTCTTGCGAACTCTGCGAGCCCCCACCCCTCACTTGACAACCACACAGAGATTCTGTAATGTGTGTGTATGTCGTTCACACATAGGTCTGTAAAAGGTCAGTATAAGGTCCGGAGGTTAGCATCATATCTGAATCACCCAAAGGGTAGGACCTCCGTTTGACAAACCTACGCATATACTCCGGAGGTTATATCTGAAAGCCCCTAATGTAACAATGGTCAGCAGGTGCTGAGCTGTGGTGTGAGTTAACCTCATTACTAAATGGCCTTAGAGACATGATTTTGATTGGTGCTTAGCATAAATGTGTTTTAGCCTCACCGTTCGCTGATGGCTGGAGGTGCGAGTCTGAGATGGGACTGCACCTGTCATAATATTAGCCTGGTTTCATCAAACCCCCTCACTTCATAAATAGGGTCTGGGAGTGGTCCAATGGGGAATGTTTCCGATCTAAGCACCCTAATTAGCATGGACTTGGCATTAACTTTGAAATCAGTGGACCATCTTAACCAATTGTATTGATCAAGGATTGCTGACGTTACTTGGTACTTTGCCTCCGACCTTTGTAGAATTGATAATAAACTGCACTGGCAGTGAGGAATCAACGCTGTGTAAATTTACACATTCTGCCAGCTGCAATCCTTTGATGTTTGCTAGCATTGCTTCTACCTCATCTAGCTCTACCACTTTTGATTTTGAAACAGTAACATCATCCCCTCTGGTCACTGATTAGTTTGCCTGGTAGCTGCGGGAAATGTTGAGATTTCCAGACCGATATCTCAGTGAGAAAATTAATTGATACAGACGGGCAAAGCCATAATGCAGGTTATTCAAATATGTATGAACTGAGTAGCCTAGAAATCTAGACGCACCCTAGCGGCAGCAAATTATATTTGCTGCCAGGCTAGTCTAGCAACTCTCCGTTGGCTTGTGAGCTCGAAAAATTAAACTTCTATCAGGCCAATCAAATCGTGTATAGAGTCATTAGTAGGGGTGTAAAGATTAACCGATACGTATTGGTATCCATTTTTAACGTGTAAGATACGGCTACATCGATACGTGAAGCCCCGTATCGGAAAAAAACTGAAATGAATCGGTCGTTTTATCGATTTACTTGTTATGAGTCGGTGCACAACCTTTTCTGCTCGCTCAGACGCTCATTTACGTTCCAAGCACCGCGTTCACCCCACTTCTGGTTTTAAAACTATACGTGGCACGGAATTGTGGGTAATGCAGTTCGTTTTTGGTTACATTCATTGCCCAAAGTTGTCAAATGACCTCATTACCCATACATCTATTGCAACTTAAGCATGTGACAACTTGCACTCGGTTGGCTTTTGTTTTTCGAAATCCAGCGCGAAATTAAGAATTTACAGCATTCCTAAACAGCAACGATAGTCTGTAGAGTAGCCTTACCTTTGATGAAGGGATTTCCTTAATGTTAAATAATAATTTGGCCCTTGCTGCTAAAACGATGCATAAATTAAGTTAACTGCATCGAATTGCATCGAATCGCATCGCATCGAATCGTACTGAATCGTTTTTTATAAACATGTATCTTTTCTTGTATCGAATCGTGCCCATGTATCTAGATGCGAATCGTATCGTCTTTTACATGAGAGATTCACACCCTATTCGTTAGGTGGTCTTAACATAATGATTGATGGCAGAGTTGCAACAGTTTGGCTTGAATTCCCTGCTACTTGAAAACAAATAAGATGGATGTTGATATTGGCGAACAGTGTGACACGAGTTAAGCTTTTATGAAGTTGGCAAAAGTTTGAACTAGCCAACTAGCTCCGCTGGTGGGAAACGCATGGGACTCATAGCGCTGTCCTACTGCGTGCAGAGGGAATTTGAAAGACAACCGATTATCCTGCCCCTCGGACTGAGCACTGCGAACGGTGAGTGCCCAGACCCTACATTTTAATGTGGGTCTGGCTCGTCAGGCTATGAACTGAGGGTATACAACAACGCAAGTGTAAACACACATGGATGCAGTTGAGAACGGTCAATAACGCATCAAATCAATAGTCTGCAACTTCCATGAATTAATAACTGCCTAAAATATTATGTATCGTGCTATGCTTTTTATTTTAAAACAATTTATTATGTAAGAGTGAAGACACTTTTTTTATTTCAAGATTATTTCATGTGATAGCCTTTCAAGGGAAGTTTTTAAAGGACATAAATACTTCTCATATCTTGACCATTTTGAGCATTTCCATCTCAGTAAGCACCTGAAGAAAATTTGACTTGGCTTCAAAGCGCTCTGCATGCATAGTGGCTATTGAGAAGTGAAGTCTCCAACATTCAGCACAAATCATCCTGTCTTCTTACGTCTACTTAGAATAAGAAACAGAAAAGAAATGCTTCAGCAGATGGGCTGCTTATTTTGTCATTGGATCCATGCATAAAACAGAAACAGAACCGTTATGTCATAAACGTTTATGACTTGTTTATGACACGTTCATGACAGTGTCATGTCACTTATGTCAACACTGTCAAGTAAAGTGTAACCAAAAGGTTAATACTAAAAATGTATATTTAAAAGTTTAAAATAAAAGTTTGATACTACATTAAAATTAAATAAAATCTTTTTTTAATTAGAAACCTGATCACAGTGATTCATCACTTTGTATTTTAACTCCCCTTGATTCTGCCCTTCAGTCTTCATACTTGAAAACCTCTTGGACTAATGACTTGGTGGCTGGCCTGTGTCTAAACCAATTGTCAAGTTTAACAATGCACTGGAACATTAAATTTCGATGCATTATAGACAGCCATGACAATAAACATTAAATTAAAGCAAGACTGAAATATAGAACATGTATGTATCAAAATAGTCAATCACCTAATCACTGAGGGGCTGCAGTTGCTCATCACTGTGCCTTTCAAACAGGAGGCTGAACAGTTTGTGTGCAGAGGTGGGTTGTATCCTTGACAATCATTAGTGCTGGGTGAGGTGAATTATGCGTAAATAACTCCCTCTGTAACCTTCTTCAATTTCGCATGACCTAACAAGACCTGTGGCTTGTATTGAATATTGTTGGCCTCTGTTATGTCAGACACCCTTGAGATGAGGCTGATGCCGCTGAACAGCTAGTTCCCATCTGACTCTGGTGGTAACAATGGGGTCCACCAGTGAGTGGAACATGATTGATGAGGGGGCTTTGGTCGGTCCATTATCAGTAAATCAGGAGGTCATTGCCCTTCTAATGACCTGCTCCTTGCAGAAATTAGTGTGTGTGTGTTGTCTCTGTTTATCTGTTTATATTGGAAAGACATTACTAGGGTGGTGTGTGTGTGTGTGTGTGTGTGTGTGTGAAAGTGATGTGTTCACTCTCTTTGGAGCCATATTTGAATAAACTAGGATTTGGTCATTGCCATTTCCATTATTTGTTTTTCTCACTATCTGTTTAAACACGGATGTGGTATAATCGTTTTCCTCTCTCTCTCTCTCTCTCTCTCTCCCTCTCTCTGTGTGTGAACATTTTATTTCCACTTATCTGTATGAACTGGTCTGATGGTTTCATATTCAGTGTGTGTGCTTGTGTAAATTAAGGTGTTTCGTTTTTCTTTTGTGTGTGTGTGTGTGTGTGTGTGTGTGTGTGAGAGAGAGAGACTGTACTCACACATATGTGTGTGTGTGTGTGTGTGTGTGTGAGAGAGAGAGAGAGAGAAGATTGTACCCACACATATGTGTGTGTGTGTGTGTGTGTGAGAGAGAGAAAGAGAGAGAGATTGTACCCACACATATGTGTGTGTGTGTGTGTGTGTGAGAGAGAGAGACTGTACTCACACATATGTGTGTGTGTGTGTGTGTGTGTGTGTGTGTGTGAGAGAGAGAGAGAGAGAGAGAGAGATTGTACCCACACATATGTGTGTGTGTGAGAGAGAGAGAGATACTGTACTCACACACATATATGTGTGTGTGTGTGTGTGTGTGTGTGTGTGATTGAGAGTGAGAGAGAGAGATAGAAAGAGAGAGAGAGAGAGAGAGAGAGACTGTACTCACACATATATGTGTGCACTTTCCAGATGACCCCACGGTGTGCTCCATCTCCAACCCAGAGTTTGTCATCTACTCGTCCGTGGTGTCCTTCTACCTGCCCTTCATGGTCACTCTGCTGGTCTACATCCGCATCTACGTCTTCCTCAGGAGGCGGAGGAAGCGGATCGCCTTCAGACAGGCCAGTGGGAAAGTCCAGCCAGGATCCGCTCTGCCGTCTGCGGTAAGAGCTCAGTGTGCCGCACACACACACACACGCACTCAGCAACCCTACACATATACTCACAAATGTATGTATGCTGTATGTATATGAAGTGTATATTCAAATATTAGTTATATATATATAAAAATATATATACTGTATATCATGTACAAATCTGTGTGTGTTCAGTCAATCTAAAGTGTGCACTTAGCTTTCTGTGTAATCTCCTCTGAATATGATACATTATTCTGGATGAAATATGTATAACCACAAACAATAGATGATAAATCAACATTACACACACAGACACACACACACACACACACATACTGGTACCTGTCAAGAGATTCACAGATTTTCACATCACGTACATGACACTATATCTCATGGATATTACTAAATCTCACAGATATTCCCTCCCATAACATAAAATAATAAAAGATAAGTCCAATAGACTGCTGGGCAGTGTGAGTAAAAGACTAATGTGTTTGCACTGTGGGGCTTACTACAGCTGTTTAGCAGTTATACAAGTAAACAATGTATCAGCAGGTGAACACCCTTCATCACTTAACAATGTCTTATCTCAATTGAGTGAGCGTAGGCCTGTTTACAAAAAGCCTTACAAATATAGCAATGTGCATTGTTTGCCTTCTTGCATGTGTGTGTGGGTAGTGCAGATAGCTCACGGATTTTCAAGTATTGAAACCACTGACCTCACAGATTTCAATTACATCATGATTTAAGGCCTGTTAACTTGACAGGTAGCCTATGCATGTACACAAGATTACTGGGTGCTATAACACGCTAACACTCAGCTCTCCACACAGGCATTCACAGCACACACAGCCACACAGAGTCTGCACAGAACCACTCTTGAATGACCAAGTGCCAAGTGATAAGGACAACCAGTGATTGACAGAGACAGAAGGCACACATAAGCATATAGTATGGTAATTAGTATAACATATATACCTAATGAGAATTATGGTGGAGAGGCTGTGCTATTGTGGGGCTGTTTTTATTCCCAAAGGCCTTGGGAATCTAATTAAGGTGCATGGTATCACAAACAACAAGAAAACCTGAGCATTTTCAAAGTGAATCTGTCAATCTCTGCTAAGGGTACTGTATATAGTAATTACCTTTGTGACCTTGGAAAAGGTTATGGACTCTACTTACTATCTACTTCTTAGTATTAATCCATGCATTGATTTTCATCAATGCCGACCACATGAGTGCTTTTTCCAGGGAGCATTCCTAATGTAAGATAGGCATAGTCACATTATCTAATATACAAGCGCCCTGCACCCTCCGCCCGCTCATTTGCCTCCATTTGTATAAATAACACCTGTAAGGTACACAGATGTAGAGGCGAGCCCAGAGACTCACAGTCATTTCTCTCTGTCTTTACCCAGCGTGTATTCAGCGGTAGATATTTAGTGCTGAAGCAGCGGTAGCCTCACCTTGAACACGTTGTTGCGAGTCTGTTTCACTTTGGATAAAAGTGTCTGCTAAATATATTAGTGGCTTTTAATAGAGACTTGAGGAACCCTATAAACAGTATGCAACCAAAAAACGTCCTATGACATTGGCAGAAATCACGGAATACAAATGAAACCACCCTTAAAAAAAATCTAATGATTTTCTTTTTGTCGGTACATTTTTGAGCTTTCTACACATTAGATTGTGTATATTTGATAGAAATGGAATCCCTTCCTTGAGATTGTGGGACGTTGAGAGCTGATCTCTCTTGGAGCCTTTCCAGCAAAGCCATTCTCGCTGAACACCCCAGGAATTTCATGATGGAGTTTAGATCCTGCTAAGTGGAGCAACATTTGATGGGGGGCATTTTGTAACAGCCTGATTCTCTTTCCTCTTCCATTTCAAGTGTTCTATTTTTTCCAGCACATCTAATTTTAATAAAGTCAAGCAGAGTTTAGCTGTAGCACAGCAGTGCACCTTTCCAGCAGAGAACTATAGAGTCATGGAATGAGAGCAGAAACAAATAGTGCTCAGTGTTTAGGTGTGTGTGTACTGTATATGTGTGTGTATATGTGTTAACATCCATCTGTCTTTCTCTCTCATACATGCATATCTCTCTCTCTCTCTCTCTCTTCTCTCTTAAAGGAAAATTCCGGTTTTTAGCACTTTAAGGCCCTTTTCTGGTTTGTTTTGGATGAACTAGAGTGGTGGACACCGACATTTTGACGATTGGCCCTGTCTCGACTTTTCTGACTCGTTTTGAATCGCCTTTGACTTCTCAGGGTGGCTGGCAATGGGCATACTATAGTAGGCTACTCAAACATGTCCTAAAACAACCCTTAACGTTCGTTTTCAAAACTTTGCAACTCACTGAGTGGTTAGTGGTGTTCGTTGATGTTCCAAAACAAGTAGCGTAGCGAAATACAGTTTCTGTCGTGTTTTATTTGGCATTTTGTAAAATCCCAATGATTTCTGTTGGAAGACTCATTGCATGTTGATAGCTGCGCTACCGTCTATGCTTCAGGTTCAAATATTGAGTTGCACAGTTTTGAAAACGAACGTTAAGGGTTGTTTTAGGACATGTTTGAGTAGCCTACTACAGTATGCCCATTGCCAGCCACCCTGAGAAGTCAAAGGCGATTCAAAATGAGTCAGAAAAGTCGAGACAGTAC
Source organism: Alosa alosa (assembly GCF_017589495.1). NCBI lineage: Eukaryota > Metazoa > Chordata > Actinopteri > Clupeiformes > Clupeidae > Alosa > Alosa alosa. The sequence goes on from NC_063204.1 coordinate 20,178,232, forward strand.
CAATCGTCAAAATTTCGGTGTCCACCACTCTAGTTTATCCACAAACCAGAAAAGGGCCTTAAAGTGCTAAAAAACGGAATTTTCCTTTAACATGCATGTCCTGTGTGCATCTCTAGGAGACCTGTTTGCAGGAGACAATGAAGGAGAGGAGAGATCTCTCCCCAATTAGGATTAAAGTGGTGGGTATGTGTGGATGTTGTTTTGTTGTGTGTGTGTGTGTGTGCGTGTGCACGCCTACGCATATGTGTGTGTGTGTGTGTGTGTGTGTGTGTGTGTGTGTGTGTGTGTGTGTGTGTGTGTGAGTGAGAGAGATAGAGAGAGTGTGTGTGTGTGTGTGTTTTGTGTGTGTGTGTGTGTGTGTGTGTGAGAGAGAGTGTGTGTGTGTGCGCACCTTTGGCATAAGCAGTCCGTCTAATGATTCATGCCGCTGTAGTGTAGCCTGAAATGAGTGCGAGTTAAACAAGTGATTTTCCTAATGAAGTTGGTGAGCTGCAACTTTGAGATCTTTGGCAGGGCGCGTGCAGTCTGTTTTTAGCGTGGTGGCAGACTGTCTTCCATCAGTGTGTCTTGCGCCGGCATCTTCACCCCGGGGCTGTGAGAAAGAGACAGAGCTGGGAATTTATGATTCTGAAATACAGTCTTCTCTTAGCCTAGAAATCTAGACGCGCCCTAGCAGCAGCAAATTACATTTTTACATTTGCAAATTACATTTGCTGCCAGGGCTAGTCTAGCAACTCTCCGTTGGCTTGTGAGCTCCAGAAATCGAAACTTAATCAGGCCAATGAAATCGTGTATAGAGTCGTTAGGTGGGCTTAACATAATGATTGATGGCAGAGTTGCAACAGTTTGGCTTGAATTCCCTTCTACTTGAAAACAAATAAGATGGATGTTGATATTGGCGAACAGTGTGACACGAGTTAAGCTTTTATGAAGTTGGCAAAAGTTTGAACTAGCCAACTAGCTCCGCTGGTGGGAAACGCATGGGACTCATAGCGCTGTCCTATTGCGTGCAGAGGGAATTTGAAAGACAACTGATTATCCCGCCCCTCGGACTGAGCACTGCGAACGGTGAGTGCCCAGACCCTACATTTTAATGTGGGTCTCGCTCGTCAGGCTAGTTTTCTCTCTTCTCTGGCGCTAAACTCTGGTATGCCCGAGTGTTGGATAACACCCTGTTTGTCACATCCATTTCCATATGAGCCATTAATCACGACAGAGCTGAAAAAATGTTTTAAGATTTAAAGACAATTTACAAATGCCTCCCAGTAAGAGCTATGCAATAACAGTTTTTTAAGCTCGGCTGGTCAGGCAAGGTAGGTCGAAGGATATTGCGAGGGATTGAGAGAGGATGGGAGCCTAGGATGAGAGAGGCTGGGGACTGGAGAGGATATCTTATCGGCACCTGGAGAATATGAGAAAATGACCAGAGGGGATTATGAGCATAGTGGTAGGAGGACATTTGTTGCACATCCTGACCGTCACAAGCTGTTTTAGAATACCATTTAGCAAAAAGGTATCTAAATTAGTACAATTAAGGGCTATGGGCTAAAAGCATTCAATGTTTTACTTAGAACCATCAGGGAAATGGTTTGCTAGCTGTAAAACTTTGGAATGTTTAGTACTAAGGGTCCCGTTTTGTTTCAGCAGAGGGTTGTGGATGTTTTGTGAAGAACTTGTCATGTTTGTTATCTAGGAGACCTCAGACCAGCCTCCTCAGGCCAAGGCCCGCCTCCTCCCAAGCTGCCTGCGGCCTAAGAAGCCACGCACGGCCCCTGTGGAGAACTCACTACTGCCCCCGGTGGACCTCCAGAATTACTGCAGCATCAGCCAGGCCTCCTTCGCACGCACCGAGCAGGATGGGTCGCCCCACGATGGAGAGGACGGGGACGGGGAGGAAGAGGAGAAGGAGGAGGAGGGGTCGACAGGCGAGAGGACGCGGGGCGGCCTCACCCTGAGATGCAGCTGCGAAGTGAAGGACATGTCCAACGGGCGGACGCACACCACGCTCCGTCCGGCGCCAGGTCCCGTGCTCCGCCCGAGCCAGCTGCGGAACAGAAACATGCAGACCCGGGAGAAGAAGGCCACACAGATGCTGGCTATCGTGCTGGGTAAGGATCTGTCCGTAGACCGAACACTACTCTCCTAATTTTACACTGTGCCTCAAGGCCAGCAGGGTGCACAAAAATGTTTACAACTAGTATACCCTAAAGATACTTTCTTTTGAAAGTATGCAAAAAGTTCATTAATAATAGAAAATAATTTATGAGGTTAGATGAGCTCGGTGCTTACAAAAGTTCCCTGTCTGATCTTGTATATTTAAATGAAGACAAGCAATGCATCTTAGTGGCCTTGACTTACATATATTCATGTTCGCATTCATATTTGATGTTTCACCTTCCTATTCAAAGTCATCTCTGTCACTTATCAACTCTTGACTGTAATTGTGTCCAATAAATTATAAAGCTCAGGTCATTAAAATCTCTTGCATCTCTTGAAAGAACATAATGCCCTCCAAAACCTCATATCATGTGAAATGCCAGGGGTATGTCAATGACAGATAGTTCACAGTATTGTGCCAGAATGAATGGTGGAATCCAACCACATCTGTCTCATGATTTCCACATGAGCAAACTATATTCAGTAATAGACGGGAGAAATAGAGAAATCATCAGTGAGAGTGATGATGTGTGAGAGACCTAAACGCAAGGCTGACAAGATAAGACATAAATGCAAGGCTGACAAATGCAGGAACAGTCCTAAGACGTTCCCAAGAACAGAGACAGGACAGGCAGGCAGGTAGTCTGGAATTATATTTATTTATTATATAACAGAATACATTTATTTAATCTTTGCAGAATCTAGGGACAGAACAGGCCAGGGGAGAGTAGCAAAAATATCTTGTGTATAAGGTTTCAACATTTTCTAAATCAGGTGTTCAAGAGATTATATTGTTTTGATATTTTTCTCGCATGTAATGAAATTTAAGAATCTCAAGGTCGACACTTGTGCTTGATCAGCAGTCAGACTCTGAGATGTCTAAAGTATAAGCACTACAAAGTGAAAGCCCGAGGACTCCAAACCAAAACTTTTAAAAAGGGGAAATAATCAAAGAAACCAATTTTACGCAACTTAGTCTCCCTCGTCCAGTTTGAGCATCCGCTTGCCTTCAACACTGATGCGTGCAGACGTTGATGTGCGACATTGATGGTAATTCAAGATGTCTGGCTAATTGTACAGAAAATGAGTACGCACATACAGCAGATGCTTCTCAGCTGCGCTTGGGGTTGAGGGGAGGGGGCTCAGCTGCCCTCAGCAGCCCCAAGCTAATTGGTCTGACACAGTCATGTGACCTGGCTCACTTTTTCCTTGTGGCATGGATTTGAAGTTTTCTGTGCCTGAAATGCCTTGGGAAATGTATGCATTGGATGTGTGTGGTGTGTGTGTGTGTGTGTAGGGGTTGGGTCAGGGGTCGGTGGTGGTTGTGTTGAGGAGGTCTGACTCTCTCTGTCTCTGAGTGGGGACACTGATATACAGGCTTTGATGTGCCCATTAGCCAAGCTGAGAAGCCACTCACTCACCTGTGCATGCAGCTTAAGCACAGAGCTTAATGAGGGGAGAGGAGCGCCTTTGATGTTTTAATTAAAAAGTTCAGGCACTCTTATTTTCTGATTCTCTTTGCCTATGTATGTGTTTGCATATATGTTTGGGTATAGGTCTGTTCATCTGTATACATATGTCTCTAGCTGTATGATTTGACTGAATGCATTTGTGTCTTTACGTGTGTGTGTGTGTGTCAATGTATGCATATGTATCTGTATTTACTTTTCTGTGTGTGTGTGTGTGTGTGTGTGTGTGTGTGTGTGCTGTGCTGTAGGGGTCTTTCTCATCTGCTGGCTGCCCTTCTTTGTGACTCACATCCTGAACACCCACTGCCGGACGTGCTACATCCCCCCGGAGCTCTACAGTGCCTTCACATGGCTTGGCTACGTCAACAGCGCCCTCAACCCAGTCATCTACACCACCTTCAACATTGAGTTCCGCCGCGCCTTCATCAAGATCCTCACCTGCTGAGATCCTCCCCCTCCCCCTCACACAAACAAACACGCATACTCACAAGGATCCATGCGGAAAAGGATCATCCACGTCACACTCCTGACGGAGGAACCAAGAACAAAGAGAGAGTGTGCAGGGGGAAGTGAGGAAACAAGGACACGTCCTAAGGAGGAAGTCTGCTAAGAAGGACTTGTCCTCTTCTCAGCGAGCCACAGCACTGCTGTCTGACCAACTGTAGAGACTCTCTCGCTTGCCAGCACCTGCCTCATGTCAATGGCAGCGTCCTCTCCCCACTTTTGGCACACCAACGGAGCCTGTCAGTGTTATCTTCATTGGAGTAATAGCAACCAGCTGCAGCCGGGAGCTTGAATTGGCCCGACTCGCTCCCACCTTCAAGTGCAGGTGTTTTCGCTAATGGCGCAGTGATCCGTATCTTGATGTAGTCACTTGCCGAGAGGAGCGCGAAGAATGTGAGGGACACGATGGGAACCTTTGTCCCATTTCCCCATTTCGTGTGCTTCCTGTTACCCCTGAGTGAATGACTTGAGACAGATTCTCAGCCTCCAGTTAATCAATACAAACTTGACAAGTTGCCAAGCGAAGGCATTCATCGAGCCCATCTCACATCGTGCCATTAAAGACTGAGATCTCCTCAATATACTCAGCGATCAGAAATAAATAAGATGTCATGTGAGGATTGCCGTCATGCTCGCTCGGATTGTTTGTGTCCTCACAAAAACTCTGCAGATGCGCGTCACGTCACATCGCCTATCTTTAGCTGTCCATTGCTGCCTCAAGCACGTGTTAACACTCCAGCTGTCTTTGAAGAGTTTTTTCGGTGTATGTCGGCGTGTTCGAGATTATCAGTCACAAATGCCTTGGGAGGCTTGTGTTTTTTTTTGTTTTGTTTTGTTTTGTGGGGCGTCGGAGGAATCGCATGGAATTTCTTCAAGGAATTCACAGATTTGTCACAGGGACCATGAGCATACGGTGATTGACATTCACATGGCGCTTAAGAAGATCTGAGAGCCAACCCCCCCAACCCCCCATGCCTTTGATACCAGCTTTCCTGGCAGGCAGGGCCCTGTATGCTGTCACCGTATTGGACTCTGGAGACTAGTGGGAGGTGGGGAGGATTGTCATGGAGTAGGAATATGTATAAAAATTTGCTTCTGTGTTGTGTGAATAAAGCTAAATGGATACTTGGCATGCCTGCTATTGAGCTCTTTCACTTCCTTCCTAAGACCCTCTCTCTCTTTCTTTCTGATTATCTCCCCTCTCTCTTTATGCTCTCTTCCTCTCTTTTTCTTCCTCCTCTTCAACAATATCCCATCCACCTCTTGATCTTTCTTTCCCTCTCCCTCCTTCAGTCTGTCCATTTCCCTCTCTCCCTCATTCACTCTATCCCTTTCTCTTTTCCATCCTGCTTTCCCTTGCCTCCCTCTTAATCTCTCTCCCTCCTTCTTTCTCTCCTCCTCCTCTCTCTGTCCCTCCTCCTCCGTGCCTTCCCCTGACTCCTCTGTCAGTGGCATGTTGACAGAGAGGGAGGCGATGAAGAGGCGAGGGAGCGAGCGGGCGGCTGAAGTGTAATTTTAGGGCGAGACGCAGCTGGACCCCAGCTGAGCTACGCGGCAGGGCCGAAGATAAATTAAAAAAAGAACGCAGAAGAAAAAGAGCAGCACTAAGCACAGCCAGCACATAGAGCTTCAGCGACAGAAAAACACATAAATAAAGAAAAGAAGGACAAAAAAAGAAAAATGCATCCTTTTACGGCTGACAGAGGCTGAGCGAGGGAGAGAGATAGAGAAAGAAAAAGAGAGAAGAGATAAATATTCAGTTTACAGTCAGTTCTGCATTTGTGTTCAGCCAGTTACTACCCTCTTCCGCACACACAGCTCCTCAGGGAAGGTAGCTGTCAAGCAAGCCCGGTCTCAACCCCTGGAGTTTTGAGGTGTTGGCTGGTTTTGTAGACACTGCTACTCTATTCACATGCTTTTGCCCCGATGTATTAATGCAGACGCATCTCGGCCATGGAAATGTATGACCTCTGCAAGGCTTGATTGGTTCTGGGGTTGTGCAATGGCAAAGATTCCCCCCGGGAGCGGAAAACTTTCACTTGCGATCGCGCAGGAGAGAGAATAGTGGGGTTGGGGGGTGCAAGGGTGGAGGAGGAGGGAGATGAGAAAGAGGAAGAGGAAAAGATAATTGCGATTCAGCGCTTGTTATGTGGGAAGCAGTGTTCATGATGTGCCTGCGCTTGCCGTTGATGGGTAGAGGCAGCGCTAGACAACATAATGGAGAGAGAGAGCCGGCGCCCTGCCTCTCTCTCTCTCTCTCTCCCTCAGTAATTATTCAATGAAGGGCCCAGGCTCGGGAGAATGCGCCTTCGCACTGCCTTAAGTCCTGAGTGTGAAGTATCCCACGTGCCTCACACACAGGAGATGGGGGATGGGGGTGGCAGGCAGCCGCTCTTCACCCGTCAGCACAGAGTGCCAAATTGAGAGCTAATGAATTCAATTAAGCCTCTTCGGACGCTTTCCTCTCCCCCTCCTACCAACTTTCTTTTCTGTACCCTTCACCCACTCTCTCTCTCTCTCTCTGTCTCTATCTTTCACGCCCCCTCTCCCTCTCTCTCATTCATCTTCTTTCTCTCTCACTTTTTACTGTAGTGCTCACTGCTCAGGCAGTTGTGTGCGTACCGTCAGGCCCCTCCGTTATGTCATTGGTTCCCAAAGACTGGGTCACACCACAGGTGGGTCGTAGGAGATTTTATTTGGGTCGCCAGCATAGCCTAGTGACAATTTATGTTGTGTAATACCTCTAGCTTATACCTTATATAGATTAGGAAAGCTAACAGCTTTCTATTAGGATCTAGTTTGTTAACTACCACAGTCACGAGTTGGGTCGCGATAGTCTGTCATTTTTAAAAAGTGGGTCCCCAGAAAAAAAGTTTGGGAAACACTGCGTTATGTTGTCTAGCGCTGCTTCCGTTATGTTGTCTAGCGCTCAGCTGAAATCTCGTCGACTCGGCCATCACAAGTCTCCCTTAAGTTGCTTTAGCGCGCTGAGAAGCCGCGCAAAGCATTCCGGTTCTGTGCGTAGAACCAGGTTTGATCTACTTCCCGAGAAGACAGTGAGGGTGCAGTGGTGATGAGATGCTCTTTGACCTGTCAAGTCTTTTTCTCTCTCCTTGCTACTTGAGTTGTTTTTTTTTTCACTTGCCGGCTCAGGTTGATTCCTGAGTGTTTATGTGGAGTGCAAAGCCTGCACAATGATACACACACACACACATGCACATACACACAAACACACAGTGGCATGCTTTTACACTACACACAGACACACTACATGCACAACTTAAACATACCGCAGACACACACTATGGCTTTCCGACGTATGAGACACAAAAATCCCTGATGCATTTTGACATAACCCATGACACGCACATGCATATACACAGATTATTGCTACTGCTCCATTTCTCTGAACTGACATTCATGATAGATGGTACGTGATGCACTGGTACAGGCCTACTGACATATATGAGAAACACATACACACACACAGAGAGAGAGTGAAAGAGAGAGAGATTACTGCAGCTAATGTGTAATATTCATGAGCCACAGGGGCACTGGTACATCAATCTGTTCCATTACTGGTCTGATCAGATCTAATCACGCAGACGCACTAAATTATCTATGTCCTGTGATTCAATTATCTCTCAAACAAAGTGAAAGTTTCCTCTCTTTCTACCCTGTACCATATTGACTCAGCAGGGGATAATGTGGCTGCTAAATGACACCGCGATATGATGGGAAAGACAGGCCTGATTTACACTGCGGTGATTGACAGCTGTCACGAGCCAATCACAAAGCTTCCTCCCGCATGCACATGAGTCTTCTGAAGTCAATTGAAAGTCAGTCGCGTCCTCTTCATCTCAACTCTCATGACACGCTTGCATCGTCCCGCTGCGTAAAGGGGGAAGCAAAAAGGGACTGCTTTCAACAGCAGAGAATAGCTTCCTCTTGAAAGCGACGTTAGAATTCTCTTCATAGATGGCTCCGGCTGACTCCTGCACTGTATGGAGCCACCTGGCAATTCGGCAACTCGGGTGAAAGTCAGACCAGACTCTGTGGAGCTGTGTGTTTAACGGTACTGCCGCTGTCACTATTTGTCTCACAGCAACATCCGGCGTAATGACAGTGATGTGGTAAACAGACAGAACGGCCTCTTCTGCAAACTCTTGTAGGATCCGCCATCGCTCGCTTCAGTCAGGATATTAAAAGTGTCTCCACACTGCCATGCCGAAGTACAGTCAGAAGCTTCGCAGCGAGGCCACTCAGCGGCTCTGTGTGTGGTAAAGTGGTGGAGATTGTGATGGCCTTTGGCTGTGATGGATGTAGCCCAGAGTCATTATATACTGGCCCGGGAAGCACAGATCGACTTGGTGCTCACAAGAGAGAAATGGGATCTATTATTATCAGCCAGTTAGTGATATCTTTGGGGACACAGAAAGTGAGAATGGGAAGGAGAGAGAGAGAGAGAGAGAAAGTGAGAGTGGGAGAAAGAGAGAGCAAGAGAGAGGGAGAAAGTGAGAGCAAGAGAGAGGGAGAAAGTGAGAGTGGGAGAAAGAGAGAGCAAGAGAGAGGGAGAAAGGAGAGCAAGAGAGAGGGAGAAAGTGAGAGTGGGAGAAAGAGAGAGCAAGAGAGAGGGAGAAAGTGAGAGTGGAAGAGAGAGAGAAAGTAAAACGAGAAGGAGAAAGGGCACCTCTTGAAAAGAAATGCGAAAAGAAATGACACACAGGAAAAATTGTACCTTAAGATAGACACCATCAAAATTACTACAACCAGTGTTAACTTTTTCTGTGGAGGCAAAACATCAATCTATACAGCAATCTTAAGTCAGTGGGACTGCAAAGGAGGGGGATAGAGAAGAGAGGAGAGGAGAAGTAGATGCAGAGTGATGGGCTCATCTAAGACAGACTTCACAGATTGATTGTCCTTGTCCTTGGTTGTCTGCAGGGCTGAAAAAAAAAAATATAGCCATTTGTCGTTTTTGATTGTCTGTCCGACTCAAACAAGCTTATATTTATTTTTTTATTTGGTTACTTATTTATTAGCTTCTGTAAAATGAGTCGCTTGTTTATTTTAGAGTTGTTTGTTTATTTATTTATTTTGTTTTTTAACAATGTGTTTCTTTGAGTCGACACTAACAACTGTGGGAGGAGGGTGGGCGTTTGGTGAAGAATGGTGTTATTTTGCAAAATGTTACATTGAATTGCATCAGTCTTGGAGCCTGGTGAGGACTTCACCACCAAGTGCCGTTTGCTGCAGACCTTCTGGAAGATCATCTACTTGGTGATGAAGGAGGAAGCAAACTATGGGGTGGGAGGATCTGGCCAGGGATATACTTGTTTTTTGACCAAGCGTTCACACATGTTGTGTTCACAACTGGCTGCGTTGTGAACAAACCCTTGCTTCAATACAATGCAGGCACTAGGCGTGATGTTGGAGGCGTGCTTATGTGCAGTCACATACTGCGCCTATTTTATCTCCCTAAACGTTCAGATAACGTTTATAGATTATATCTCGCGAGTTCCGGTATGAGCGGTGCCGAGTGAGGTCGCACTTTCTTGAGCTCCTCGTCAGAACTGTACATTTTGTATATATTAGCTATATTAAGATGAATCAATATTAACTATGGTATACCATCTCATTCTACAATACGTCTATCTCGGTTACACCACGGTATTTCCACTTTTTGCGTCAGATACATATACTTTTTCTTGTAACGATGGCTTCATCCCAGCAAAAACGGTCTGCTGCGCTAAGTGCTAAGGCTAGAAATGGCACCAATGCTAACAACGACCAGGAGATCAGCAGCAACGACTCATCAAACGCCACTTATAAGAAAATGGATGAGTTAATGGAGAGATAACAATTATTTTTTGGTCCAGTTTGAATTGTGCCACGAAATTCACATATGATGTGTGTGAATTTAAAAGATAATTTTTCACGTCAAGAAAGTACTGTTGTTTGATAGACTTCAAAAGTTATGTTGGTTTTGTGTGAATCCGCTCAGTGGACTACATCTCTCGTCTCGAACGATGTACGTCACCAACATAATGAAACGATAAGATTAGCTGTTATGCTAGTTAACAGTTGCATCTTGCTGCCTTCTATGTTACTTAAAAGTATCTAATGTACAGTCTATGGACGAATACAACTTACCTCATGTGTTTAATCCTCTGACTCATGGTATTTTCATCGGCAAGGAAAGCCCAATTAAGACCTGTTGCTGGTATGCTTGTACAATCTAGTGTGGCTGTGAATGAGCTAACGTCACTAGCGCGACTGATGGGTTTGAAGTCGTTGGAATTACGATCTTTCACAATGTTGTAATTCAATAGTTACGAAACAAACTGCAAATGTCGACCAGTTTTATTTGATTCATGTAAGGGGGAGGGCCTAGGAGAATTTTTTTGAGCCGGGGGGAGGCCCCTGGAAAAAAATATTTGACCAGGGGGGAGGGCCAGGCCAGCCATTTTTAACCCGATCGTCTGGTCAAAAATGTTGTTTGACTGGTGAATATATTGTGGACTATCTACTGTACATCTTGATGGTAAAATCTTAATAAACTAGGTTATGCATAATTAATGATAACATTACAAAAGTTCTGGCGAGGCTCAGTCTCGCTAGGTAAGCTGTTCACTTGGAGCTACGAATGTTATCGGGGGTGGACTGCAGTCTCTCTATTGGAGAGAGACCGGCTGGGTTTGCATTACGTTCTTTTGGGTTATGGATTTGTCATTCAGACTGACTCATTTAATAGTTTTATACAGTGTTATGATGTTTCTGATTGTATGTGGTGTATTTTATGTTGTTTTGTTAGTGTTTTTAAGTCAAGTTCTTTTACCCCTCCTCACTTCTCCCCTCTCCCTCCTCCCTGCAACGGTAGGCTCAACGTGTTGTGCTACTTATCATGAGGAAGTCAGACCGATTGGGCAATGCTGTGACTAACTATGTAAGCTGGAACGTTAAGGGCCTTAACCACCCTGTGAAGCGAAGTAAGGTTTTTGCCCACTTAAAAGAACTAAGCGCTGATATTGTGTATTTACAGGAGACACACCTCTGCCAGAAAGACCATACTAGACTTAACCCCATATTATGACGTCATATGGTGGCGGCCATCTTGGATTATAGAATTTTCATGAAAAGTTGCATGTTTGAATGATAAAATGCACCACTTCTTTTCCCCCAAAATGTCCCTCACCTTCTGTATGCTATATTGAATGCTCAGGTAAATAGTAAGTAGTAAACAAACTATATAAATCATTACTAATAAATGGCAGAAACAAACCAAATGCATGTAGCGGTAGGCTGGCCTTTTGCTGTAGAGATTTTCCATTTACTACATACAGTAGGCACTCTGATTCCATGTATGGGGCACATATATATTATTCAGATGACACACAAACACAAGTAGACAAGACCTGTTTAGTTCAAAAGCTCACTTGCCACGGCAAGGCACAGATCAGGAGTGAGATGATGACAAGACAAGAGACAATGTTAGTATTTGTTTTCTTTTTTTGGTTTTTGTTGATGTTTTTTGTAGTTTTTTTTTCTTAGCTGACAAAGACACACACATCACAAGGACATGAACACACAAAAAGAACACATGTCCTAAAATGGTCAGGGAAATAGATAATCAACAGTGTAAATCATTACTAATAAATGACTGACAATTTTTTTTTTATGTAGCAGGCCTTTTGCTGTAGAGATAATGACTATCCATATCCATATCCTATCCATATCCTATCCATACAGGGCCAGCATTCCCATCATCTTGTGATAGACTATGAATGGCTCTACTGCCCCGTGTCACCACCTCTGCTCCTGTTGCGAGCAGCATGGCCAGATCTGCCTCACGCCACGCCGAAAGGAGAGAATTTTATGCAGCTCGGACTAGGCCTACTGTCATTCTCATTGCGACTCCCCACACTGCCTCTACGCCCCCTAACTGTCCTATGAGCACTTCGACCTCGCCTAACATACCCAGTGGCATTAGACAAAGGCTCCACCATCGTTACTGTCGCCGCCATTGGGGAGAGGCACACGTTCAGAAGACAGAAGCTAGCACTATGGACATTAGGCTACCTCCAGCCTCATTCGCCACACCACTAACACCCTGCTAACTTCCGATGAACACCCGAACCCGCGGAAACATTATTCCCACCAGTGACATTGGGCAAACGATTCAACGCTTGTGCTTGGTGTAAGCTAAACTATAGAGTGAACTCTCACTTTGTCCAGCTGCATCATTGCAAGGCAGGGACGATCTGAAGCCTCACTAAAACGAAACACCGCCATTTTCTGAAGGCAGATATTCCCCTTCAGAATCAGGGTCCGCGAATAGAAGACCCAACACTTCATTTCAGGTAAACTTTTGATGCCATTAGACAATAATCTAATGCAAATACTGCGCTGACGCTGACAATATCGCTTCTGACAAAGTGGCTCACACGCACACTAGTCCGGTATTTCACGACTGATTCAATGCGCCTGTAGCTAGAAAGTTTTGTTTAAAGCATGCCGCTTTTTTTCGACTCGGGGATGACGTATGACATGTCTGCCATCTAGTGGAGTGGAGGTCAAACGAAATATGACACCCTATTTGACTAAATCGGCCGTTTTATTCAGTACCGCATCTTGTCGAGTAAACTCGACCGTGGCGCCTAGAGGGTTAAGCGGGATGGTTTCTCTCAAATTTTCCATTCTAAATTTCAGGCTAAATGTAGAGGGGCCGCTATATTGATACACAGACAGGTACAGTTTGTTCAGTCTAATATTATTGCTGATCCATGTAGGAGGTATGTCGTTGTGCAGCGCCTTTTATACAATATACCAGTAGTGTTGGCATGTGTCTATGCCCCTAATTGGAACGATGCTGATTTTTCTAAGAAATTCTTTGTGGTACTGGCCGACTTAAATTTCCACCGTTTAATCTTGTCAGGGGATTGGAACTGTGTTTTGCATAGCTCTCTTGATCGTTCGGCTGCCCCCTCTAGGTCATTGTCAAATTCTGCCAGAGTTATCATTTCTTTCATAGAGAATTATGGGATTGTGGACCCATGGCGATTTAAAAATCCTACAACTAAACAGTTTTCTTTTTTCTCCTCTGCACATCAATCTTACTCTAGAATAGATTATTTTCTGCTTGACAAAAATCTACTCTCTATCTTGAAATCCACTGTATATGAGAGTATAGTAATTTCAGACCACAGTCCAGTGGTGTTGCAGCTTTGCTTTCATGACCATGTACCCCCGAACAGAGCTTGGCGGTTTAACCAGCGTTTTCTATCTGACGGAAAATTTTATTCACTTTGTCTCGACAAACATTGATGTTTTCCTGAAAACTAACATGCCGTCTGAGACAAGCGTGGGGACCGTATGGGAGGCTATGAAAGCTTACCTGCGAGGCCAAATTATATCATACACTGCCAGTGCCAACAGGGATGGAGCAATATCGATCAGAGAAATGCAGCCGTGCCATCTGCTGACCTCTACAAGGAGCGTATCACGCTACAGACAGAATTTGATTCTTTAGCATCTGCACACATTCAGGATCTTTATCAGAGGTCGCGTATGACCCATTATGAGCATGGCGAAAGTGCCAGTAAGCTACTCTGCCACCAATTGAGGCAATCTGCAGCAGATAGCCTAACAGCTGAAATCACCACATCAAATGGGAACACCACTTCTGACCAGATAGCTATTAACAAACAATTTCAGAAATTTTATGAAGATTTATACTCTTCAGAAACCCCCAATGATTCTTGCACGACTAGTTTCTTTCAGTCTCTCGAACTTCCAACACTGAGCTCAGCAGAGGCAACGTCTTTAGATGGGGACATATCTGAGATTGAAATCAATCAGGCAATCATGTTGATGAAAAGTGGCAAGGCCCCTGGGCCTGACGGCTTCCCTATAGAATTTTATAAAAAATTCTCAAAACAACTTTCACCAATACTATGCAAGGTTTTTGCTGAGGCCCTTCAGCGAGGCTCGTTGCCCCCCACTATGTCTCAGGCGGTAATATCGGTCCTCTTGAAAAATGGTAGGGATGCTACTATGTGTGACTCATATAGGCCTGTCAGCTTGGTATGCTGCGACAACAAAATTCTTGCTAAGGTTCTAGCTTTGCGTCTAGAGGTTGTACTCCATAAAATTATTTACCCTGATCAAACAGGTTTTATAAGAGGGAGACAATCTTTTGGAAATCTTCGCCGCCTTTATAACATCATCTATTCAAACTCGGGGCCCACACCGGAGGTTGTTGTTTCACTTGATGCACACAAAGCATTTGACCGTATTGAATTTGATTATCTATTCACTGCGCTTAGTGAATTTGGCTTCAGCCCTGGCTTTGTCTCCTGGATAAAGGTCCTCTACTCCGCACCACAAGCAGCAGTCCGTACTAACGGCATTATCTCTAAATATTTTCCCTTGCAGAGGGGCACGAGACAAGGTTGTCCTTTATCCCCCCTCTTGTTTGATTTAGCCATAGAACCGCTGGCGGTAGCTCTCCGAGAGAGGGGTGATCTTGTAGGTATTGAGCGTGGAGGTATTGTTCACAAACTGTCTCTGTATGCGGACGATATGATTTTGTACTGTTCAGATCCCCTCACTTCTATCCCTGTGGCTCTGGATATAATTCATTCATTTGGCAGGGTGTCTGGCTATAAAATTAATTTAACCAAAAGCTTACTTTTCCCAATTAATACTAGTGCAACTAGGCTCATTCTCACACAACTGCCTTTCAAAGTGGCTACTGACTCTTTTACGTATCTAGGTGTGTGTGTGTGACGAGAGAGTATGCAGACTTATTTAAAAAGAATTTCAGACCAGCCCTGGAGAGGGCTAAAGATGATCTTAAGCGCTGGGAATCTCTCCCTATATCATTGGCAGGAAGAATTAACTCCATAAAGATGGTTATCATGTCAAGGCTATTATATTATTTTAACACAATCCCTACTTTTATACCAAAGTCTTTTTTTAAGGAATTAGATAAACATATTAGCACATTTATCTGGAACAAGAAAATTCCACGTATCCGTAGATCATTCCTAGAAAAATCTAAATCAGAAGGGGGTCTTGCATTACCTAATTTTCTGCATTACTACTGGGCTGCCAATATCCATAAAGTTGCATTCTGGATGTCCTCCTTCGGAGATGGAGTTGGGCCTGACTGGTGTGATATGGAACGACAAGCATGTGGGCCAGTAGATCCCGCCGCACTACTCAGTAGGAAATGGTATTCAAACAATCCGGTCGTCAGCAACTCCCTTCGAATATGGACACAGTTTAGAGTTCATTTTGGCTACAAGCACACCATCTCATTAATCCCTATAGCCCGTAACCCTCATTTCAAACCTGCCCTTTCTTGATTCTGCATTTAACCTCTGGTCTCAGAAAAGGCTGAAATGCATCGCCGACCTTTTCCATGAAGGGGTATTTGCCTCCTTTGTCTACCTAGTTAGAGAATATGGCATACCAAACACACACTAGTTAGAGAATATGGCATACCAAACACACACTTTTTTAGATACTTGCAAATTCGTGACTTTGCGCAAAAACATTTTCCATCCTTCCCTTCAGCGCCACCAAATGGCCCTGCACATAACTGCATCTCTCTCAATCCTTTTCTACCAGGGTGTGTCTCCAAACTATATTCTATAATTCAAGGTATTTAGGCCCCCCCTCTTAATCATGTTAAGAATGCATGGGAAGCAGAACTACAGTCAGACATCTCAGATGAAACATGGCAGAAAGCAATTGCGAACATACACAAATCTTCAATCTGTGTGAGCAATGGCTTACTTCAATTCAAAGTTTTACACCGTTTACATTTCTGCAGAAGCAAACTCGCCAGGATATACCCAGGCACAGACCCCACCTGCCAAAGATGCTTCAACGCCCCTGTCACTTTATCCCATATGTTTTTCTCATGCCAATCAATTGCCCCCTTTTGGTCTTCAATATTTAATACATTGTCCCAGATGTGTGGCCAGGACATGTCACCAAATCCTATGACCACCATTTTTGGTGTTGTCCTGGAGGAGTTACACCTCCCAAACAGCCAGTCACAAGCTGTGGCCTTTGCATTGCTTCTTGCCCACCGGCTCCTCCTTCTGAAGTGGAAGGACAGAATCCCACCATCACATGGCCAGTGGGTTAGGGATGTCATGGCACACCTTAAACTAGAGGAGCTCAGATGCCATATTAGAGGCTCTTCTCAGAAATACTACAGGGTATGGCAGCCCTTCTTAGACTACTTCCATAACTCCTTCCCCTCAGTCAGTCTCATGAATTAAAAGCCCCCTCCTTCCTATCAACCTATTTTTTTATTATTATTTAATTCTGTGTGTGTCTCTCTCTCTCTTCCATTCTCATTTCTTCATTATTATTATAATTTATTTTATTTTTGGTGGTTTTCTACCTGTCTGTATTGTCCGTTTGTCTTATTTCATGTGTGTGTAAGTTTGTGGCATTTCTGATACATTGATTTAGCTGAAATGTATTTTCATTCATGCTTACGCTTTTACTATGTCAATGTATATGCAATTGAACCTCAATGAAAATAATTAAATATAGATTATCTCACAAATGTGTTGCGTTTTGAGGACATGCGCGACTGATGCTCTAAATAGACGCAGGATACATATGGCAGCCATAATGCATACGCGTGCTGTTGCTGAAAGCAAGTATATCCCAGGCCGAAGTGGAACAGCAGAGGTTGTGAGTTTGATCACATTTGATCAGTGTGCCCCTGAGCACACCTGGCATAATGTCCCTGGAGTCAGCTCACTTGAAGTCACACTAGACTGAGTGCCAGCTGAATGCCAAAAATATAATGTAATAATGGTTCAGTCTCATGTTAACTTTTCGCTATGACCGCCTTAAAACATGGCATGTAGAAACAGACTGCACATTGATGAAAGGCTCTTTGGAAAAAAACTGCTTATCTGGTGCTTCTCAGATAGATCTCCTTTCTCTTCAAAGGCAGTGATGGACGCTTCCCGCATCTCTGTTTACGTGAGATCATAACTGTGCTGCCATCACTCTGCTACCCCACTCCAGTGCTTGTGATGTCTGATCACCAATGCTTTTGATGTCTCCACTCCAACTCTTGTGACGTCTTCACCACTCCAACGACAGGGAGCCAACTTCAGAGTCTTCCCTGCAGAGCTCCATCCTCCCCTGCTGAAGACGGCGTGCTCGGGTGGGGCTCCGTCTGAGTGAGCGGCTCCAGCAGCTGCAGTGTTTCCTCCCCACTGAGGTCGCATTGGTGTGGGTGTCACTCTTTGGCAAGTTAATGACTTCTTGTCATTACATGCCTGCGGATGGGACGATGCTCACGACAGGCACACCTGCAGTGCCTTCTGGCTCGCTGCCCTCACCGTGCATTTCCCCAAACCATTGTCAGCCACCTTACTACCACTTTAAAGATAAAATCTGCTATTCCAGGGGGAAGGTTGTTGCCAATCAATTTATAAATTTCCACTCCTGAAGCAATATGTTGCTGGCTGGAACAGCGAATAGGTCAGTATAACTCAATTTATTTGTTTCCCTTTCCCAGAGATTAAAGTGAAAAAAAATTGTTTGACTGAACTTTTTTCAGGCCATAATTCATACGTTGTTCATATCTACCTATAAAGATAGCACCCCTTTTGCTGTCACGACCTATTGGTTTTTAATGTACAAAAAGATGCAAACAGCAAAGTAAAGGGAGTATTCGCCTTATTCACATGGCGACCATTGTTTAAACCAAAACGAGGCTGCAGGGTACACTTACTATACAATTAATGCCACCTACAGGTGAATGCATAGAACATAACAATCCTATGGTTTGTGTACCATGTAGCCTCGTTTTAGCCGCCAATGGCCGCCATGCGAATAAGGTGAATTGAGAGTGTTCTTGATTGAGATTGAGTTTTCCTGATGAATAAAACAATATTTCAGTACCATCCCTGACCATAGCTGACTAGCCATTGCTGTTCTTTTCTACTGCAGCAATATTGTAGAAAGGCTTTAACTTACACTCTTATTTAATTAATTCAGGCCAAAAGTGTTTAAAGGGGAGATTTTTTTTCTTGTTAATATGCCTATAAAATCAAGTTTGCAAGACTTCCCATTTCCTCATCAAAGTAATGAATCAGAACATTCGAGATATTGTTCATATTTCCATTTGTTGCCTCATCCGCATTTAATAAAAACATTTTAATTTTGAGTTTTACAGACAACTCAGTATTCCAATGAGCAGCAATACTGTGTGTACTGTGCTCATGCAGGAAGTCTGCGCATTTGATAACAACAATCTGGAGAGGGCGCTTTTGTCTTCAGCAACAGATTGTATAAGGTTGACAAGAGGTTGCGATATGGTGAGGAACAGGTCGTGTTGCGCTATGAAAGAACATGCATAGCCTACTTTCTGAGCGCAAAAACGGTCAGCCATAGATAAACGTAGCCTACCTCTGTCGTGGTGGCTAGTTGCACCAGGTAGGGAAGATGTCTTGAAGTGCACGAACATTAACCTTGGTGGTCTTCTGATTGGTGGCGTGCTAAAAACATTTTCCTATTGCATCCATAAACTATTTTCTTGCAGCAAACCGCCTAAAAGCAAACCTCTGGCACTTTAATTTCTTTACACCGTGGCTTGCTAGTTCTCCACCGTTTCCAACAGCCGCCCATCTCCATTTATTTTTTAACTTATAACACCTGTGCCTTCCTTTAGCAACAACGCATCCATGACAGCTAGTGGCCTTGCCAAATAGACGCACACAAATCATATGCGAGGTTCTGGTAGGCCTACTGGTTATGGTTTTGTGCTATAAATTAATAATATTTTAATTGCATGGTTATTTTTTCTCAACATACACTTACAACCTACTGTCGTTAAAAGTGAGGCTTAAGCAAAATAGGCTACAAGGCTGTCTATGCGTCACAAACACGACTGACCCCCTTGTGTGTGATAAATAATAATATTATTATTTTATGTTAACACGCTCAGTCAAAACCTTCCGTCGCAAATTGTGAAAAACATTGTTGTAGCCTACATGTCATAACAGACGTGATAATAAATTGCATAGGCTACGGTTTAAATTGCGTCGCTTTACACATAATGTTAATTGCATTGATTAAAAACTGTTCAAGTCATAGGTGACACCCAAAATGAATGACCTCCCCTGACAAGAGTTCGCGATAGTAAGAAATTACATTGATGCACGGAAAGAACACAGCCTACGATTCTTCTCCGAATTCGCACATAGAGCTCACAAGTATCATATCCAAAAAAGTTAAACGGATTGGCCAGCCTCGATCATCAGCTGTCTCGATTGTGTCACTATTTTTCAACTTTTAGACCGTTAGTCCTCCAGACGTGTTCTTTTTTTTTTTTAAGCAAACGCCCCAGGCCAATGAGACAAGCGTGTAGCTACAACATAAACAAAGCGAAACTCATGGCTGACGTATCTTCTTGAGCGGTCACTGACTGAGACACAGAAAGTTCTCAATAACACTATTAGGTCTTTAAACATTTACCATCACACACATTAATTCATCGGACCTAATATTTGTAGTTGCCTTAAAAAAAGGAAAAGAAAAGGTGATAGTCCCCCCCCCCTCCTTTTTCTCATCGGATCTGCATCAAGTCAAGTCAAGTCAAGTCAAGTTTATTTATATAGCACATTTCATACACAGAGGTCATTCAATGTGCTTTACATAAACAAAACCAAACAATAATAAAAGCATAGAAGGGCAATATAGTCAAAGAATAGTTAAAAGGTAAAGATCATAATAAAAAGAAAACATAAAACACAAGGTAAAATCATTTAAAATAAAGAATAATTAAAAAAATTTAAAAAAGTAGTAAAAAAAGTAATAAAAGACAAAGTAGAATAATTATCGAGGCAGATTCAGAATTTGTAACTCGCACAGTTAGCAGAAAGCCGCCTGAGAACAGTTTGGTCTTAAGTCTAGATTTAAAACTGGCTACAGTTGGGGCCTTTTTAATGTCATCCTAAAGTTGGTTCCATTAGCTGAGCCGCATAGCAGCTAAAAAGCTGCTTCACCATGTTTAGTTCTAACTGTAGGTTTTACTAGCAGGTTTTTCACCTGGGACCTGAGAGGACGAGAAGGTGTGTACTGCTGAAGCATGTCTGACAAGTATTTAGGTCCTGCTCCATTTACTGATTTATAAACAAGCAATAGTGCTTTAAAGTCAATTCTGTAACTTACTGGAAGCCAGTGCAAGGACTTAAGAATTGGAGTAATGTGGTCAGTGGTCAGTTCTTTTAGTTTTTGTTAGAATCCTAGCTGCTGCATTTTGTATCACCTGAAGCTGTTTAATAGTCTTTTTAGGAAGGCCTGTGAACAGTCCATTGCAGTAATCAACCCTGCTGGAGATAAATGCATGAATGAGTTTTTCTAAGTCATGTTTTGACATCAGCCCTCTGAGTTTGACAATATTTTTGAGGTGGTAAAAAGCTGATTTAGTTATCGCTTTCATGTGGCTGTTGAAATTTAGATCACTGTCAATTAATACAACAAGATTTTTAACAGTATCCTTTGCTTTCAACCCGTTTGTGTCAAGGAGAGTGGCAACCCTAAGTCTTTCCTCATTTTTACCAAATATAATTACTTCAGTTTTTTCTTTGTTCAGCTGAAGAAAATTTTGAGACATCCAGGTGTTGATTTGTTCTATACACTGACACATAGATTCAAGAGGACCATAGTTGTTTGGTGATAGAGCTAAGTCAATTTGTGTGTCATCTGCATAGCTATGATATGAAATCAAATTATTTTGAATGATTTGTCCAAGTGGGAGCATATAGAGGTTGAATAATAGTGGCCCCAAGATCGACCCCCCCGGGGAACAATTCACAGGTCAAGGACGCTATGTTGAAGTACAGTTTCCGATGGCAACAAAGAAGCCTCCTTTCTTGTAGAAATGATTTTAACCAGCTGATAACTATGCCTGTAAATCCAACCCAGTGTTCTAGTCTGTGTAGTAAAATATTGTGATCAACAGTGTCAAATGCTGCACTAAGGTCCAGTAGCACTAGGACTGATGTTTTACCTGAATCTGTGTTGAGGCGCATGTCATTGGAAACTTTAATGAGAGCTGTTTCAGTGCTGTGATTTGCCCGAAAACCAGACTGAAAGTAATCAAAATACCCATTTGATGTTAGAAGGTGGTTAAAGACTACTTTTTTTCAATAATTTTGCCAATAAAAGGTAGATTGATATGGGCCTGTAATTGTTTAGCATGGAGGCATCCAGGTTATTCTTCTTGAGAAGTGGCTTTACAACAGATGTTTTCAGTGACTTAGGAAAAGTGCCAGACAGCAGTGATACATTTTACAATTTGAAGGACATCCCCGCTATGAGGTGAAAACAATTTTGAAGAAATTGGTAGGCAGAGTGTCTAAGACACATGTGGAAGGGCTGAGATTCTGTACCGCTTTTTCAAGTGTTTCAGAGTCTATCAAGCTGAACTCTGACATCAAGTTTAGTTTCCCTCTGTTTGTTGCTGGAAGTTCAGGTTGTTGAATTTGTAATTGAGCAGATATGTTTAGTCTGATTTTGTCAATTTTACCTTTAAAAAAAAAGATGAAAACTCATTGCATTTATTAGTTGAGAGAAGTTCAGGCGCTTAATTGTGAGGGGGGGGGGATTTGTTAACTTATCAACAGTTGAAAATAGAATACGAGTGTTATTTGAACTTCTATTGATAATGTTAGAAAAGAAAGACTGTCTTGCTTTGCATATTTCAGAGTTATATGTACAGAGCATCTCTTTATGGATTTCATAGTGGATCTGAAGTTTGTATTTACGCCATTTTCTTTCAGTCTTCCTACACTCTCTTTTTAGAAGTTTAACTGCTGGATTTTGCCTCCATGGTGCTTTCTGTTTGTCCTTAACTTTCTTGAATTGTAATGGAGCAATGTCATCCATAATGTTTGCCATTTTGCATTAAAGTGATCAAATAAGTCTTCAGAGTCTGACAGTTGACTTGACTTTAGTGAAAGTGCTTGCTCAAAGAGAGCACTTGTCTGATCATTTATGATTCTCCTTTTACCATCATAGCTGTGTTTTGAGTGTGTGGGGACTTAGACACATCAAAGAACACGCAAAATGATCAGATAAGGCTAGGTCTTTAACAGCTGTAGAGACATCGAGACCCTTTGTGATAACAAGGTCGGGGTATGGCGAGAGTGTGTTTGGCCCCTGTACATGCTGTGTTGGGAGAAAGTATCGATTAGTGCAATGAATTCCTTGGCATAATTGTTTTCAGGATTATCCACATGCAAGTTTAGATCCCCTGATATAATAAGACAGTCAAACTCTATGCAAACAACTGATGGCAGTTCACCTAGCATCGATCTCAAATATGGCATTTCTAAAATCAAATTGACGGAAATCCATCGTACGACGGAGAACTTTAATCCTTGAACTTTCCCCCTATCAATCAATCAAATTGTGCCCTTGAGCAAGGCACTTAATTGATGGACATAAGTCGCTTTCTATAAAAGCGTGAACGATCATTATTTTGTACCCAATCTCTCTTTGCTCTGTGGTGGTTACTCAACAACACTTTCGTAGAGACGCAGTGGTCCTTTTTCTCTGATGTTGAGACGCACCAGGGCTGCCAATTTGCCAGCCTTGAGCTGCATTCTCTTCATAGTCTGTAATCAAGCAAACAACCCCTTTAAAAGGACCTGGGAGGAACCCCCTCCTGGTTTCTAGTGGAGTGGAAAAGCCATTTTTGTCACTTTTCAGTTTTTTTCATCAGATCCCCAGCCTCTTTCATCATGAGCAGTTTTCTTCTTCCCACTGTGCCTAGATTAGGGTGATCAGGACTTATGGGTTTCACAGAGGGGGGCTGTTATGCCCCATCAGAACTCTATTTAAATAGCTGGGGGAAGAGGGGGGGGGGGGGTTCAAATCTTAGCCTGGTGCTTTCCTCAAATCAGACTGGCATACAAAATGCAGGTACACTGCCATGGGTAGCCTAGTAATGTGGAGCCACCCAACCCCTGGCAGTACATGCGATTTCTTGTAAAAACAAACCTGACTCACCGGTGAGGATGTTACACTGCTGATTGGATATCAAAATGCCTCTCGGTGTGATGCAATCAACATGCAGGAAAAGTAAACACAGAGGTACCATGATGGTGATGCCGATAATGATGGCTTTTTAAATTCAATCTTTGAACCAAAATGATGAGAGATATTCTGTGTGTGTGTTCACGCAGCGCACTGTTAGCAGGTTTAATGGCTGCGAGAGCTTTAATGAATGCTGGTGCGTGTTGCTGTAGTTGAAATCAAGGGTTTCCCAGGACCAAAGTCATCCAATTATTGTAAATCAAAGACAGACCTGGGATCCTCGTTTGCACGACTATTTGCTTTCACGCATCTAAAATCATACGAGCCCATTATCTTTCCCTCTCCCTCACGGACAGACACAAGCGCGCACACACACACACACACACACACACACACACACCCAAGTCATATTTCATGTGTGTGTGTACACACATGAAATATTACTCATGTCACCTTTTGCACAGGAATGATTACTCTGTGAGGGCAGGGGGGAAATCCATGACTATAACGAAAGAAAAGAAATGAAATGAAAGACATTTTTCAGTAGGCCTAATCTGATTGTACAGATGTGTGCAAGTGTGTGTGTGTATATGTGTGTGTGTATATCTGTATGTGTGTGTGTGTGTGTGCATGCGCAGCGTGATAACCATTCCCCTGCCCTGGAGAGCGTTTTACTACAGTATCAATACCATTTGTGGCGAGACTGGACACACATGGTGTAAAGAGGTCACAGTGCCTGACCTCAATGATGGGATTCAGCAGTCATTATCAGCCAGGTGACAGCAGGAATGCTGACCACCAACCCTACCCTGTGCATTCCAAGTCTGTGAAAGATATGTAAATCCTGTCACCACAGTGTACCAAACAAATACCCCGACAGCGGACCTTCCATTAGAGCAGAGAATATGCCTTCCTGCAGCCTTTTACCACTGCCCAATCTTTAAAAGTCCATGTTTTCTGATGTGTTCGTGACCAACATGCAAAGGGATGCTGAACAATGCAAAGTGTTACACAAGATGCGACAGCAACCAGAAATGGAAACAACCCCTGCCCCCTGGTCCTGGTGACAAGCCACAAAGTTTCCCCGTAGCAGAGAGGGATGTTGCCCCGCCATTGTATGACAAATGGCTGTATTGTCCGGGAAGCGAAGGCAAATAATGTCCAGATAACTGGGTATGAATGGTCCGTTAATAGGCAGAGTGGAGCAGAGTTGCGTTGACAATGGCAAGATGCCCAGGGGACAGGCGTTACCCTGCCCATTGTGCAGGTTGATTAAGAGGCAGCGGCAGGGGTGGGCACATACACGGAGGTGTGGATCCTGTCAACCACGGGCGGAACACTCACCTCAGCAGAAGATGAATGCACAGGGACTGTTTGCTCAGGCTCCATCATGTGTCTGTTTTTTATGAACTGAGGGCGAGAGGGGTCTGTCAGCCGTTAAAATGAAAAATAACCCTTAATAAACTGGGCCGGGATGAATATGTTTTGGAAAAATCCTTTGGTGAGAGTAAAAAAACACACAGTATCCAGTGTTTTAGTCAACTGAAAAATTCCACATCAAGCCTTTGTGTGTGTGTGTGTGTGTGTGTGTGTGTGTGTGTTTAGCCTGAGAATACAGTTGCTAGCACTACCAGTAACCTGCAGAATCTGCTTATAGTTCATGTATTCAGAGGGAGCAGTCAGTTTGTCACCACAGGTAAATTGCTGTGGCATTTTTCTCTTGCTGTATGGTGCATGAGATGGTGATTGAGTCATGCAATGCATCAAGACTAATCAATCCTCCCAGTCAGAGAGCTGGCTATGTGGCTAATCAATGACTGTTATCAGCAAGGCCAAAAATTAGAGCAGAGAAAGATCCTCACTGTGAGAGGGAAGATTCACACATTCTCAGTGGAGGCGGTTCATCTTTGTACTACTAGGCAGATCCTTTAAAAAACATGGCAGGTCTTTCTTATGTGAAAGCATGTGCCTGTTTCTTAAGATGCAGGTAAAATAACACAGTTGTTGTTAGACCAAATGTGTCAGTAAACAGTAAACACTACCAATTGTTTTGAGCTACAGAAAGAAAGTAAGAAAATTGTGTGGTGGTAAAACAGAACCTATATTCATCTGTGCCTGAGAGAGATAGTATACTGTAAGTATAAGTATATATACTCTTTTGATCCCGTGAGGGAAATTTGGTCTCTGCATTTATCCCAATCCATGAATTAGTGAAACACACTCAGCACACAATGAACACACAGTGAGGTGAAGCACACACTAGCCCGCAGTGAGCTGCCTGCAACAACAGTGGCGCTCGGGGAGCAGTGAGGGGTTAGGTGCCTTGCTCAAGGGCACTTCAGCCGTGCCTACTGGTCGGGTTTGAACCGGCAACCCTCCGGTTACAGGTCCGAAGCGCTAACCAGTAGGCCACGGCTGCCCCAAGTAGAAGAGTCTCATCCTTACAGTGTCATACTCGCATCGAGGTCCGGTTCGCCCTATCGGGACTTATTTTCCCAATAATGACTGGCGTTCTATACATTATCCCTTACTTAGCGATTAATTATAATTAGGGCTGTCAATCGATTAAAAAAATAATCTAATTAATTACATACTCTGTGATTAATTAATCTAAATTAATCGCATATATAATTTTTGCTGTGAAAGCATTTTAAATATTTAAATTGAAATGAATCATTGAATAATCAGCATTAGCGACATTAAAGTTCAAAAACTCTTATTATTATTTTCAGTGTTCAAATAATTGCCATAATAATCTATGATATGATCTAATATGCTGAGGAAATAAATTCAAAAGTGCTTCGGGAATAAGTTTTTTTTTCACATACAAGGCATTTCAGGCCACAGATATAACCTAGGGGACACAATGAAAATAAATTAACACTCCCCTCAATGTCAACACTTATTTCTTTGCATTGATGTGCGACTATAGAGTTGATAAACTCCAGTGATATGCAAATTCCTTGGTGCAGACATTGCAGAGGACTTTATTTTCAACACTTTATTTTTATCAACACAATCAGGCCGTTTTTTAAAAGTAAATGTTCCAATCAATGATCCAGGCAGCACGTTTTCTTCTCTCTCCTTCATTTTACAGTCTAATTTTTACTGACTAGAACGGCTCGGGTCAAAGGTCATACGGAATTGATTAATCTGCACTAATTTTTTTAATCAGTTATTTTTTCTCAAATTAATTAATCGAAATTAATCAGTTATTTTGACACCCTAATTATAATGTGTAGTTAGAATATACTATTCAGAACATTACGTGGTGGTAAAATAAAATTTGTGGCTTGACTACTTTCAGATCCAATTGAATTGAATTATGATCACTGCTGTAAAATTCTGTAGCATAATTCCCTCGATTCCTTTAAAAGTTTGAAATAGGCAATTCTGTGTGCTGACTCTGCAGTAAGGTCATATTTAAGACAGTTTCATTTATCATGACTATTTCTAGCGGTGAGCTAATAGTCCCTTATCTGCTGAATGCCTGATGCAGTGTAATTTAGGGCTAGTCCACACATACGAAACCGATCTTTTTTTCCTCCGTCTTCCCTGAAACCGCATCAAGAATATTTGCGTCCAAACGGATCCATCTCAACACGACTCCACACGTTACTTCATACCCCAGGCCTATAGGTGGCACTGTTTCTTTACAGAAATTGACCAAAGTTTGCGCTTTAAAAACAGACAGAATAGGCTACGGCGAAATGGCTAGTGCAAGGAAACCAGAATTGTTTGTGTGGACTGATGGTGAACTGTCAACTGTAGTCAACTGTAAAACTAATAAACTTTATTTTACGGTTTGTGAAGGGTGCAGTCCCGTAATTTATTTGGCTAACGCAGGTAGGCCTACTAATCACCTTTACTTTCTTTGGTTGTAGGATAGTCCGTGATTCACATTAGTTTTGGCTATCATCGCAATTAGGCTACTAAACGCAAGGCTTACCCAAGTTCTAGGCTACTCTGTCGCCACATTTATAATATTGCTATAAAACCTTCGTTAGTAACAGTCAATACGTTTGCCTGCATAAATCGCGCATTTGCATTCAGTGTGCTACCATCGGCTTAACGTGAGTTCTAAGCGTCTTTGTATGCTTATATCTGATTTCACTCGACTGAATGCATGTAGGATATATGTTGTAAGACATGTAAAATAAAGGAATGACACTGGCACTACGCACAAATTAATGTAGCCTAAACTTACACCGCACTTTCCTAATAACTTAAGTTCTCTTGCGTTACTGACAGTAGCTAGAATGCATTAAAAACACCGGGAAAAAACAGTGTTCAGTCCACCAAGTCATAAGCTATCGGCGCTGCGCAGCACCAGTTGTGATATTTATCTTACGGAGTGTAATCGTAGGTAATGTCATGTATGAAAACTAGTATTGTTAGGCAATACTATAAGTGCAAGTCCAGGGCAGCTGAGGTGTGGCGATGACATCATCGATACACAAGCAGGATGTCTTGGTTTCGCTGTCTAAACGAATTCAAAGCGGCTACGGTTTCAGATTTCTCCACTCTGGGACCAGGTTTCAGAAAAGTGCGGTTTCGGGCAGTGCGTTTACAGGATTCGTTTGGACGCTCGGCCAAGACGAAGCAAAACCTCTGCGTTTAACCTAAAAAGCGTCTCCGTGTGAACGGGCCCTTAATGTGTGGCTTATGCAGATCAGACAGACACACAATTAGTCACGTTAGTGTGACTTTTAGAACCTGACCTGTCAAAACGTAAAGCACAAACAACTGTCACAGGAATGCAGTCATAATAATATTGACACGCTCTGTTTTCGCTCCTTGACATCTTTTCAATGTATGTGTAAGACTATAAATATAACCGACTTTGCAGTTGAATGGGTGTCGGCTTCTCAGTGGGACTATCACATATTTCTGTTTTTTTCCCCCATGGTCCTTTGGGCTCCTCTCGTCGAGCCAGCGAGTTCACCTGATTACAAACCCCAAAATACATTAAAAATAAATGCAAATGTCAGAGGCAAAAAAATGTCATTATTTCTGTGGCACCCCTCCTGTGCTGGTGGGCCCTTAAAGAAACCTTTGATGTATAAAGCTGTGGGTAGATGTCGACAAGATGAGATACGAAGGCCGCTGCACAGCAAGGGGTCCCCGTGAGTGTGTCTACGCCAGTGGTAGGTGGCTGCAT
Source organism: Alosa alosa (assembly GCF_017589495.1). Lineage (NCBI taxonomy): Eukaryota > Metazoa > Chordata > Actinopteri > Clupeiformes > Clupeidae > Alosa > Alosa alosa. Next base: position 20,206,612 of record NC_063204.1, read on the forward strand.
ATTTTAGGGGCCAACTTCTCTTGGCCCCTAACTCAAGGGGGAAGTCGCTCTGCGGCATGTTTAATGCTTCTTGATTAAACACAGCCGACTGAGCTCCTGCCCGATCACAACGAAGCCCTTGATTAGAAGTAGAGGCTTCCAAATGCTGCGCTGCCTAGGATCTGCAGGTGCCGGGGTTACTGTTACTGCATGAAGGGCTCTTGTGAGGCACCCAGTGTGTACATGCTCCACCAGTTCCGTAAGGAAATTGAATGTAAGCAGACAGAGGCAGGTTGAAAACTGAAAACATGGTTAAACATTTATTGGTTAACAATGGTATTAGAACTATGAGCTCGGAGGCCAGCATAGCTAACCACTTATGGCGGCTGCCAACTGACCCTCTGCATTTAAAGCGCAGCCCACCCTCTTTGATTGTGTCATGTGATTGTGTCATCATTTGATTGACAAAGGTCACAAGAGCAAAGGGTTTGTTTGGCATGATCAAAGGCTGGGGTGAAAATGAATGTTGAAGATTTCCACTACACCATCCCTCCAACACACATACACACACACACACACACACACACACACACAAAATGTGCATGACATATGAAGACACCATGACCACAAGGGGAGCATGCAGAACGTGTGAGTGGGGAGGCAGTGGCTCATTAAGACTTCTCCACGGGTCTCAATCACAAGGCACCAGCTTCTAGAATTAGAATGGGTATCAGCATGGGTGATCATCTCACATGGACCTCTTATTGTTGGGAATTTGTAAGCATCAGATGTACACTAATGAACATGTTTCAGCAGGAGAGAGTGATGCAGAGAAAAAGAGATGGATTGAGAGAACAAGTGAAGGAGGGAGAGTGAGGAAGTGAGAAGGCATTCCACATCTCCTGAGGGCTACTGCCACAGAAGCCTCTTTTCCTATTATCTCTGGAGTAAATTAGTTTCCCCCTTATAGTCAAAGAAGGGGGGGTTAATTCCAGAATAAATTCAACCCAGAGAAAGGGACAAAACATCATTGTTGCCATCAATATGTTATTACAAACCCTTAATCATTCTTCAGTACCTTGGAATTAAAACATCTTCTATTGAGGTGTTGCATATTCATGAATATAGTTTATACAGTTAATGAAGATTAAATCAAGTGTTGTTCTAACTAATTCCAAGCAATACAAGGTTAATACTATTTGGAAAAAATCACCCTCACTTGATCAATACATTTGACTTTTTTCACTCCCTTAACACTCGGCAAATCTGTGAACTCTCCGTAGATGATCTGCACAGGATTTGTGAAGAAGATTAAATCTTCTGATTATTGACTTTCGCGCCACCATTATCACTCATAAAAAGCAGTACCATTAGGCACTGGGGCAAAGAGAGAGAGAGAGAGAGAGATAGATATATAGATAGATAGATAGATAGATAGATAGACAGATAGATAGATAGATAGATAGATATACTTTAATTATCCCACAAGGAAATTCAGTTGTTTCAGCAGCCTTAAGAACATACAGCAAGCACACACACGCACACATATAGTCCATACATTACATTACAACAAGAAATTACTTTCACCCACAAGACATAGCATATGGTAGCTGACAAGGTACCATACACATCTAAGTACCAAAGTGTAACTGCCTAATAAGACATAAATCAAGACAATTGCCTCCATATTAGATATAAAAGATTAAAAGATAAGTTGTCTCTCTCTACTCAAAGGAGAGTCGTTGTAAAGTGCTATTGCTGTGGGTAAGAAGGTTTTCTTATATCTGTCCTTACTGCAACTGAGTTGGCGAAACCGCCAACTAAAAACACTTTGTTGTTTTGCCAGTGTACTGTGTAGGGGGTGTGATGCATTGTCCATGATGTGTAACAATTTCTGCAACATCCTCCTTTCCACCACCAACTCTAGAGGCTCTAGAGTAGTCCCCAGCACAGAGCCTGCTTTCCTAATCAGCTTGTTCAGTCTGTTAGAGTCACTGGCCCTGATACTGCTACCCCAGCAGATGACAGCAAAGAAAATTGCACTTGCTACCTCAAACTGATAAAACATTTGTAACATCTTAGTGCACACATTAAAAGACTTAAGCTTCCTCAAGAAATAGAGCCTGCTTTGACCCTTCTTCTAGACAGCCGTGTTATGCTTCCAGTCCAGTTTATTGTCTATGTGAACCCCCAAATATTTATAGTTCTCCACCACCTCCACCTCTTCCCCCAGGACAGTGAGGGTGTTTGGTTTAGTCCTGTTCCTGCTAAAGTCCACCACCATCTCTTTGGTCTTGCCCACATTCAAGAGCAGGTGGTTGCTACCACACCACTCCACAAAGCGATCCACCGTCCGCCTGTACTCTGTTTCTACCCCCCCCCTTAACACACCCCACCAATGCAGAGTCATCTGAGAATTTCTGCAGATGGCAAGACCCAAAGTTGTATTGGAAGTCAGAGGTGTAGAGTGTGAAAAGGAAAGGGGATAGCACAGCTATTTGGGCAGCCGTGGCCCACTGGTTAGCACTCTGGACTTGTAACCGGAGGGTTGCCAGTTCGAGCCCCGACCAGTGGGCCGCGGCTGAAGTGCCCTTGAGCAAGGCACCTAACCTCTCACTGCTCCCCGAGCCCGCCGTTGAAGCAGGCAGCTCACTGCTCACAGGATCAAAAAAGTATATATACTTATCCAGTCCTCTGAGGTGCTCCTGTACTACTGACCACCCGCTCAGACACACAGCCCCCCAGCCGAACAAACTGTGGCCTATCTGAGAGGTAGTCCATAATCCAGGAAGTGATGGTGGTGGCCAGCTGCATCCTCTGCATCTCCTCCCCCAGCAGACAAGGCTAGATGGTGTTGGATGCACTGGAGAAATCCAAAAACATGATTCTCACAGTGCTCACAGTGCCGTCTGCTCTATCCAGGTGAGAGTGGACTCTCTGGAGCAGGTAGATGATGGCATCCTCCACTCCCACCTTGGGACAGCAGGCAAACTGTAGGGGGTCCAGCGAGGGAGCCACCAGTGGTCTCAGATGGGCCAAAACCAGCACCTCTCTCCAGCACCTTCATGACATGTGATGTCAAGGCAACTGGTCTATAATCGTTGAGGGCCGATGGAGAGGGGCTTTGACCAGGACCAGGCAGAGGGGTACCTTCCCCTTTTGGGACCAGGACCAGGCTGGTCGGCGCAGGACTTCAGTACCCTGGGACTGATGCCATCTGGGCCTGCAGGACCAGGCAGGATGTTTTCCACAGCACAGGTACCTTCCCCTGCCCAAGGCTAAGGTTGAATAGGTGCTGCAGAACCCCGCATAGCTGGTCGGCGCAGGACTTCAGTACCCTGGGACTGATGCCATCTGGGCCTGCAGCCTTATTCAGGTGGAGTTTTACCAGCTGCCATTTCACCTGGTTACTGGTGACAGACAAACAGGTGGGAGGGCTGGAGGAGAGGGAGGAGGAGGAGGAGGTTGGTGCATGTGGGGAGGGTACATGTGTGGAGGTGGAGACAGTGGGGCTTGTGGAGCTGGGAGGGGCGGTGGAGGTAGATGGAGGCCCCCATGCTGAAGCGGTTGAAAAACATGTTCAGCTCATTGGCCCTGCCAAGGCCACCCTCCGCCTGACTCCCCCTCACCTTAAATCCAGTGATGTTCTTCATCCCGCTCCACACATCCCTCATGTTGTTCTGCTGGAGCTTGTTTTCCAGCTTACGCCTGTATGCCTCGTCGCTCTCCTTCAGCCTCACCTTCAGCCTCACCTTCAGTTCCCTCTGCACCCTCCTGAGTGTCTCTCGGTCACCCTCCCTAAAAGCTCTTTTCTTTTCGTTTAATAGTCCTTTCAGTTCACTTGTGACCCAAGGCTTGTTGTTGGCAAAGCACCTCACCGTTCTTGTAGGTACTATGTTGTCGACACAGAAGGTGATGTGCTCTGTAAAAACAGTCAGTCATGGAGTCGATGTCATCTCCATGGGGTTCACAGAGCACATCCCAATCTGTGACCTCAAAGCACCCCTGCAGAAATTCTGTGGCTTCCGGTGTCCAGTGCCTCACAGCCTTTGTGGTCACTGGTTGCTGCTGCACAATGGGTGTGTAGGTGGGGGTGAGCAAGACCAGGTTGTGATCAGATCTGCCCAGGGGGGGAAGGGCAGTAGAGCTGTAGGCATCCTTCACATTTGCATACAGTAAGTCCAGTATTTTATTTTCCCTGCTAAGTCCACATATTGTTGAAATGTTGGAAGTGTTGCAGTGAGAGAAGCGTGATTAAAATCCCCATAAATTGCTATGAATGCATTTGGATGTTGAGTGAGTAGTCTAGCAGTGACAGAGTTGATGACGTCACATGCAACATCGGCATCAGCTGAAGGCGGAATGTAAACAGCGACCGCCATGACACAGGTGAACTCACGAGGTAGATAGAATGGACGCAGGCTCACTGCTAACAGTTCGAGAGAAAGAGAAAGAGAGAGAGAGAGAGATGGCACTCTTTGGCCAATGTAAAGCATCAATATTCTGTCCAGCATGTGTGAAGCCTCCCAAGCTGCTCTCTGAGACATCAGGGCTGAAGATGTGTGGACACCCCCATTCTGTCAGAGACATCAGCATAATATTTAGGGCATCTTGTCACAGTCATGACTTCCTCTCAGCCTCGGCAGGAGTGCAGAAGATTGTGGAACAACGAGGTGCATTTACGACATGTGTATACATTGTGGATGTATGTGTGTGTGTGTGTGTGTGTGTGTGTGCGCACATGCGCATGCACTTGTGTGTTGAAGAGATAAGGTGGGAGGGGTGGTGGTGGTGGGGAGGTGGTGAAAAAAGAAAATATGACTTTTGTGGAATACAGAGTGACATAATTACTGAATAATTTCACCTGAAGCGTCCATAAAGGCTTGTTAATTACAGAGCACATTCTCTCGTTCATCACTCTAAAGAGCCTGTCACCGGCGCCAGAGCCGCAGACTCTCAGCAATAATGACGGGCTTTCAGCTCAGCCTGTGAATGCGGTTTCCCATGCTGGACCATAAAGCATGTCTTTTTTCACACCATTTTATACATAGATAAATAGATAGATACTTTATTGATCCCCAGGGGAAATTCAAGATTATAGTGTGTGTGTGTGTGTGTGTGTGTGAATGCTCAAATGTGGCAGAAAGCATTCTGATCACACACATGGTAGCGTTTAGATGTACAGAAGTGCAACTGGATGTGTCAAAGCACGTACAAAGCCCGATTTGGTTTACGAGGACACTGAAAATACTAAAACTCTTAAGAATAGAACAAAACTGGCCAAAAGGTTAGACCAAATAAGAATGGTGATAAGAATGCTGATGGTGGAGGTCTCTCCATAGCATGCAATTTGGATGATGGCAATCTGGCCCCTTGTAACCAAGGATGTGAAGCTGGCCACCAGGGGCGGACTGGGACCAAAAATCGGCCCTGGCATATTTGGCCCAAGCGGCCCTCAAATCGGTCGGGCACACCTAATTAAATACAAAATCTTTGCATTACCCTTAAATATGCATATATTTTCTGCACTGAAAGTGATATAGGCCTCATTGGCTATCACTCTGACTGATCAGAGGTAGCCATGGAGCACATGATCTCCATATTCAGGTACAAGCGATTATTAAAGAAGAGTTTCTGCTTGAATTCAAAGTATCATTTCAAATTATTCAGTAGGCTACATTGATTTAAACTGTACAATGCTCAACTGACAGGAGCACAAAACAGTTACTGAAGCCTATGTGTAAAAAGCTAAATTTTCTAGATTGTCGTAGACATTAATCATTGTAGTACAACTGAAACAACACGAAATAAACAGGGCTGTTGCTGGAAATATTTTATTCCTGTAGGCCAGTGTTTCTCAAACTTTTTTTCTGGGGACCCACTTTTTAAAAATGACAGACTATCGCGACCCAACTCGTGACTGTGGTAGTTAACAAACTAGATCAGTGGTTCTCAAACTTTTTCTTTCATTCCCCACTTTGATCAAGGGGGCATTCTCGAGCCCCACCTGTCCCTCATCGCTCTAAGAAAGTGGTAGGTCAAGCTTACAATTGTCAAATTTATTGAAATAATGACAAGTTCTAAATATATCCTCTTCAACAGAGTTAAAATCAGCTGGTGCTGCAGATATAATAATAAATAAATACATAACACACATATTTCTGTTTTCCAGCAACTTATTAGGAAGCATAGGCCATTTTACAGCATTGTACAATATATTCAATGAAATACCAACATGCTGCATTAAATGGATCCATAATCCAGTCATACTGAGCACTGCTGGTTGGCAGAGGTGGAAAAAGTATGAAAATATTGTACTCAAGTAAAAGTACCAATACTTTGATTAAATATTACTCAAGTACAAGTTAAAATACCGATCTGAAACTGTACTCAAGTAAAAGTAAAAAGTAGTTCATTTAAAATGTACTTTAAGTAAAAGTTACTTAGTTACTTTTTTTTTTTTTTTTTTTGTACCAGAACAACCAGTTTTACCAGAGACTTTCTAATGAGGAGATATAGCACTCAAAAAATCCTCCATAGTAATGCATGGGGTTAGTTTGTAACGCCAATATGGCAGTTGTCTACACATATCACAACCCTTCCACAGCAAAACGTCGACATGTGAATACATTGAGCCAATCATGTGGTGTGTTGTAAAATACATTGAGCCAATCATGTGGTGTTTTGTGAAGACATCGTGCCAATCATCTGTTGTGATCTTGCCGCTGGAGCAAGATTGGTGTCGTGAAGCCTTACGCACACACATTTCTGCTGAAATAGATGCACGATAAGTGCCCAAAAAGCGTTGCAATATGGCCTGCCGAGTGGAGGGACTTGCCTAAAAGGACTTTGGTCTTAGCTCGAGTTGCTGCAGCCAGCAGCTAAGGCAGCAATGTTCATGCTCCCAGTGTGTAGCTGTAGCTGGAGCAACTTCGAGAGCTAGGTAAAACCGATTGTTTCAGTTTTGTTCATACCGACAGTACTCAGTGACGTTGAGAAATGGAGATCTTTGTGAAAAAATGTGAAAGAGTTCTCCTTTAAGTTTGAGCAGTAGTTGATTTTCAAAGTTAGTTGCACTCATCCTTGATCGCTTTGCAGTGAACAGTAATCCAGCACAACTGAAATGCCTCTCACAGGCAGCTGAGGCAGGCAGGCCAATGTTGAGTTGCAGAGAGTTTTTTTAGATTTGGAAACGAGCAGAAGGTTCAGCACATTAAAGGGCGACTTGGGGAAAGTGGGAAATATAGGGCCCCAATGGAGGAGAGGGCCCTTGAAAAGTGGAATACGGGGGGCACAACATTTTCACCAGGCATTAGCAATAACTTAGGTAATCCACACATAAAAAATCCAAACAACTCCATAAGTAGAGTCATGTGTAATGAAGTGGAATAACACAGGGAAAAAGTATTGAACACGCTAAGAAAAAGCACTAAGGCAAGGAAAGGGAAGGAACTAGCTGGAATCTGTAAGTAGTTAGAGAGTAGTTATCCTTTCTATCTGTGCAAATTAATATAAGCTTGGTTAGTAGCCTACATATTGATGGGCTAAAAAAAGGTTTTTCATTACCAAGGTGTCACACAAGAAACATTTCATGATGGATAAAAGCAAAAAGCTCTCCCAAGACCTTTGCAACCTTATTGTTGCAAAACATATCAATGAAACTGGTTACAGATGCATTTCAAAACTTCAGAATCTTCTAGTAAGCAGCATGGGAGCCATTATCTGCAAGTGGAAGGAACATCACTGCATCATCAACCGGCCATGCACAGGATCTCCTCGCAATATTTCTGACCAGGGAGTCAGAAGGATGGTCAATTCCAAGGGCCAAGGACCACTCTGAGAAAGCTCCAGAAAGACTTGAAGGCAGCCAATTCAATTAAATTAAATTAGACAGTTCTGGAAGTAACTAAGGATCAGGATTCACAAGAGGGACCCCTGGAATCTGTTTAGAACAATGGGCCAAAATCACACCTGATACTGCGACTAATAAGTTTTGTCATACAGGAAATGTCTTGAAGCTGTCATTACAAACAAAGGCTTTTCCACCAAGTATTGAAGAAATTTCAGTAGGCACGTTCAATACTTTTTTCCTGTGTCATTCCACTTTATTACACATAACTGTTATGTTTGGATTTTTTATATGTGTTAATATAATGTGTGGTGAAAAATTTGAATAGACTCACTAACCCTAACCCTAACCCTATGAAGTTCAGGTTAATTACTGAAAAAACATTAAGTGTTCAATACTTATTTCCACCATTTTACCTGAATATTTTAACTTCCAAATGAAATGTCAAAATGACAGGACTGATTGGATTTTGTATACAAAACATAGTGAAAACTGTCTAAGGTCACTCTCACTCTCCCTTGCTAAAGAGCTAAATGGTTTAGTCCGCCTGCACGATAGTCTATCTTTTGTTTATTTAGTTGAGCATCGCTAGTAGTGGACCGCTAATTGCTGCTGGTGCAATGTATTTCTCCAAGAAAGCCAAGCCAGGTTACCAAAAACAAAGGCCGAAACAGGAAAAATAGACATCAAAATGAGGGGAAACAACTAATAAACTTCTTTCCAAAGAAAGGTGAGCACAAACGTCAAAACACGAAATCCCATAGTGTTTGCTTGAATAGGCTATCTCCGCAATCATTAGTGCTAAAACGAACTGAGACAACCCATTGAAATAGCGGAAAATACTGTACACTTTCATAGGTTAGGCCATCACTTTCCATCACAGTCACTCCATCACTTTCAGAAAGACTGCATGGCGCCAGCTTGATTCCTGTCCTGTTATAGGGCGCGATTTTTTTCCTCTCCCTTTCTGTTTTCGTTAGTCTTAACTTTTTTTTTTACTCAAGTAACGGATGGGATTTTTGATGTAGCGAAGTACAATACTTCACTCAAAATGTAATCAAGTAAAATGTAAAATACCAATTTTATAAACTACTTAAAAAATACAAAATACACAGAAAAACTACTCAATACAGTAACGTGAGTAAATGTATTTCGTTACTTTCCACCTCTGCTGGTTGGGAAATATTTTTTAAATAAACTTTGCAGGGATGTGATGTAGGCCTATTGTTTAATACATGGGATTACAAGAGTGCCTCCCAATCAGACGTTTCAGCGATTTCGCTCAGAAATCTCAAAGGCGCGATCGAGGCGCCTGTCCCATACTCAAGTTTTTTTGGTGAATGCAGTAATCTTATTTGCTAGGTGAGGTAGGTGTTTGTCTTTGCCTTGTAACTGGACATTTAACCAGGCCCGTCGCTAGAAGGCAAGCAAACCAAGCAATTGCTTGGGGCCCCGAGCTGGCCAGGGGCCCCAAGACAACGACTGGTTAAAAATAAAATGCAACGACAAACTTTGATCGCCCTTTTGATAGTCAATGCAGTAAAGTGCAATGACACTGTTACTGGCAATACCGGGATCACCTCAAGGGGGCCCCTCTCAGTAGTCGCTGCCAGCCAGCCAACCAGGTTTGTGGTCTCTGCATGAAATTTGGCGCACACATCAAGTGATACAGTGAATAGACAAGGATAAAAGCTTGGCACCGGGCGTTGCCCAGGAACTCCATAGTGCCCCCTTATGTCACTGTGACTTGTGGTTGGCATATAGTTTTAGATACACACACCAAATTTGGTGGGTGTATGTAACTCCCAAAAACAAACAACTTTTGTATTAACATGCCATTAGCCACACCCACAGGAAGTGAGGTAATTGAGAATTTGTGCGTTGTGGACATGATCAATTTTAACGTTCTCCTCCTAGACGGTTGATCTGATTCATGTCAAAGTTGGTATACATGACGCCGAGATGTTCCTGATTCTAAATTGTGAAGCCTTTTTTTGATATGTTGTAATTTGACGAAATGGCGAAATTATGAATTTTAATACCCTTCGACACAAACAGTAAATGTGTCATAATTCATTGTGCATGGCTTGAAATGTTTAACATTTCAGAGGTCATTGAATACCATGTTAATGATAACATTCACATGCCCATAATGCATGTTTGGCATAGCGCCACCAACTGGCAACAGAAAGAATGGCAATTATGCTGATTTCACATGATCAATTTGAACATACTCCTCCTAGACGGTTTGTCAGATTCATGTGAAATTTGGCAAACATTATGCCAAGATGTCGATGATGTTAAATTGTGAAGGGATTTTTGATAACTTATATATTTGATATGATTTTAATATCTCACCACATAAACAGGAAATGTGTCAGAAATCACAGTGCATTGAATGAATGGTCTGAAACTTCTCAGGTTAATAGATATCATGATTATGATGATATCCAGACACCCAATGGGCCTGCCTGACATAGCGCCACCACCTGGCCAAGCAGGAAATGTGCCAGAAATGGACAATGTTCTCTGCTGCTGCCGCGAAAATATAAAATCTCGGCAGCCATAATAAAGCGGAGTTATGCGTCTGGAAGCCAGAAGAGAAAGGAAGAGGATGACAAGAAAAAACAAGATAGTGGTAAGTGATAAATTACACTGGATAAAATAGCTCTACTTGTCTTGTACAAATGGTGTAATGTCGCAGCAGGAAGGCTAGCCTACCAAAAAATGTTAACTACCTGCCTGACGGCCCATGCTGCTTGTAACAAACTAGAACAGTTAGCGCAACTTCTTTTTCCGAACGGACGGAATATGGTTACATACTGTAATATGTTTATTAACGGGATAAGGAAGACGCAGATCTGTTGCAGAATCACTGTTTATCGTATTTAATGACATAACATTGCTATAGCTTTGTAATAGGTTTTGATGAAAGTGGCATAGCTTCTCTGCTATACTAACTATTCGACCGTGATAATCTATTTACCAAATGGGGGTTAGGAAAACCACACGATAAATTCTGTGCATCAAAGCAGACTGGAACATTCATGTCTAGTAGTATTCATGCACGCCAGCTGTTTACTGTCTTTAAAACATCAGGTGCGTCTGTCTAATTCTCAAACAGCAGAATGCTTAAATGCTATGTTAAGCTACAAGTAGGCCTAGGTCAATGTATAACATTATCTTGGGATGTTTTTACAGTAAGCATTGGGAGTTGTGAAAGCAGCTGCATCCCTTCTAAATATCAAAATATGGAAATGCTAACATATCTTTTCTTTCTCCCTCAAGGTGCTTTGCTTAAATTTCTCAGCCCTCAGGCTCTTCCTAAAGATACCTCCACTGATGAAGATGGCCTGAGAGGTTAAGGCTTTGCGTGCGGTGGGGGGGGCTCCAGATAGACGCGCTTTTAAGGGCCGGGTTTTGATGAAATTCACCACTCTCACAACAACGTTCAAAATCTCATGTAGGTCGGGACTAACTAAGCTGCCTTGACACGAGCGCTTCCCTGTGAATAACACAGTGCGTCCATTGCGCATCGGGTGCTACCTGCTATACCCAGGCTACAGATAAAAAAATAAATAAAAAAAACTCCTGTTTTTCACGTCAGTTCGAGCCCCACCTGGCATGTCTCCGCGACCCAGTAGTGGGTCAATCTGACCAACAATTAACATCGATTTGACACTCTTTTGCTGTCCGGGTTTGCAAATCATTCATTTAGAACATTTAAGTTGCACTATTTGTTATTATAATCACAGCACGGCCTTACTATGTTATCATTACCATATCATTACATTATCGCAATTAATAAGTCATCATAATCATCATCGTCAGCATGGCATGTTACACTTAGCCTACCTGCTCCACCACTGAGTTCTTATCATGTAGCCTCAACTAGGCTCCACCACCTGCTCACTGTCCCTCGGCTCTGTACTGTATGCTTGCTTACATCCTAGTTCAAACTCAACGAACTTTAACATGTTGCTGACATATGCTAGCCTACTTGCAATATTATATTTTTGAAGCTTCTACAATTGGTGTTACTTTTGCACTATTGTCACTACCGGTGTTACATGGCAACTGGCAACTTGCGCCACGAGCCAGCTGACGGCACTCATAGAGATTGACTTCAGTTGTAGCCTATGATTAAAAGAAGTCAGCTAACGTTATGATAATTGTAACAAGTTAACATAGCTGTTCATGTTATCTGGCTACCATGTTATCATGCTACCGTTGCCCAAGCCATTTAGTAGGCCTCAAAGTATCATGGTTAAGTTTTACAAACGTTTAATTGAAAAAAAAAAAATCAATAAAATATCAAACCCATGTTTACATGTCAGCAACATTAATGTTAATAGCCTATAATCCTAAGTTTTGACTCTCCCTGTGCGCAAAGTTTGTGTAAAATATGGACACGTTATAGACTTCTCCTGCCCATTGCAGTGTGCGTTTCAATGCCTGTGTTTCATGAACTGAATTCTTAAAAGAATAGGCTGGACAAAATGATACACAATTAGGCAACACATTTTATTTGATTTATTTGCTGACGTTCATGTGGCTTTACAGACACTTCAGGTAGGGGCGGCCACAGCCTAACCTCAGTGAAACGTTTTTTAAAACTTAACCATGATACTTTGAAGGCCTACTAAATGACTTGGGCAACGGTAGCATGATAACATGGTAACCAGATAACATGAACAGCTATGTGAACTTGTTACAATTATAATAACGTTAGCTGACTTCTTTTAATCATACAACTAAAGTCAATTTCTGTGAGTGCCGTCAGCTGGTTCGTGGCGCAAGTGAATAGACGCTATTACCAAGAAAACAGGTCAATTTATTCATGGTTCGATACCCATGTGGAATTAATTTATGCTATTTAGGTGTTTGTTTTTTGGGTGGCATATTTATGGTCCAATGCATGTAGTACTACATACAATTTTGACTTTTAAACATGTAATGCATATTTGTGTGCGTCTCTAGTATATCAGAAAGCAGAGGTGGAAAAAGTATGAAAATATTGTACTCAAGTAAAAGTACCAATACTTTGATTAAATATTACTCAAGTACAAGTTAAAATACCGATCTGAAACTGTACTCAAGTAAAAGTAAAAAGTAGTTCATTTAAAATGTGCTTTAAGTAAAAGTTACTTAGTTACTTTTTTTTTTTTTTTTTTTTTGGGGTACCAGAACAACCAGTTTTACCAGAGACTTTCTAATGAGGAGATATAGCACTTTGTAACGCCAATATGGCAGTTGTCTACACATATCACAACCCTTCCACGGCAAAACGTCGACATGTGAATACATTGAGCCAATCATGTGGTGTGTTGTAAAATACATTGAGCCAATCATGTCATCTGTTGTGATCTTGCGCTGGAGCAAGATTGGTGTTGTGAAGCCTTACGCTGCGCATTTCTGCTGAAATAGATGCGATAAGTGCCCAAAAGCGTTGCAATATGGCCTGCCGAGTGGAGGGACTTGCCTAAAGGACTTTGGTCCTAGCTTCGAGAGTTGCTGCAGCCAGCAGCTAAGGCAGCAATGTTCATGCTCCCAGTGTGTAGCGCTGTAGCTGGAGCAACTCGAGCTAGGTAAAACCAAGTTTTGTTCATACCGACAGTACTCAGTGACGTTGAGAAATGGAGATCTATGTGAAAAAATGTGAAAGAGTTCTCCTTTAAGTTTGAGCAGTAGTTGATTTTCAAAGTTAGTTGCACTCATCTTTGATCGCTTTGCAGTGAACAGTAATCCAGCACAACTGAAATGCCTCTCACAGGCAGCTGAGGCAGGCAGGCCAATGTTGAGTTGCAGAGTTTTTTTAGATTTGGAAACGAGCAGAAGGTTCAGCACATTAAAGGGCGTCAGACTGGGGAAAGTGGGAAGTATAGGGCCCCAATGGAGGAGGGGCCCTTGAAAAGTGGAATCTGGGGGCACAACATTTTCACCAGGCATTAGTAATAACTCAGGTAATCCACACATAAATAATCCAAATAACTCCATAAGTAGAGTCATGTGTAATGAAGTGGAATAACACAGGGAAAAAGTATTGAACACGCTAAGAAAAAGCACTAAGGCAAGGAAAGGGAAGGAACGAGCTGGAATCTGTAAGTAGTTAGAGAGTAGTTATCCTTTCTATCTGTGCAAATTAATATAAGCTTGGTTAGTAGCCTACATATTGATGGGCTATAAAAGGTTTTCATTACCAAGGTGTCACACAAGAAAACATTTCATGATGGATAAAAGCAAAAAAAAGCTCCCCAAGACCTTTGCAACCTTATTGTTGCAAAACATATCAATAAGAAACTGGTTACAGATGCATTTCAAAACTTCAGAATCTTCTAGTAAGCAGCATGGGAGCCATTATCTGCAAGTGGAAGGAACATCACTGCATCATCAACCGGCCATGCACAGGATCTCCTCGCAGTATTTCTGACCAGGGAGTCAGAAGGATAGTCAATTCAAGGGCCAAGGACCACTCTGAAAAGCTCAGAAAGACTTGAAGGCAGCCAATTAAATTAAATTAAATTAAACAGTTCTGGAAGTAACTAAAGATCAGGATTCACAAGAGGGACCCCTGGAATCTGTTTAGAACAATGGGCCAAAATCACACCTGATACTGCGACTAATAAGTTTTGTCATACAGGAAATGTCTTGAAGCTGTCATTACAAACAAAGGCTTTTCCACCAAGTATCGAAGAAATTTCAGTAGGCACGTTCAATACTTTTTTCCTGTGTCATTCCACTTTATTACACATAACTGTTATGTTTGGATTTTTTATATGTGTTAATATAATGTGTGGTGAAAAATTTGAATAGACTCACTAACCTTAAACCTAGGAAGTTCAGGCTAATTACTGAAAAAAATTAAGTGTTCAATACTTATTTCCC